>NW_024119599.1:0-24404 GCF_003073215.2 Triticum urartu
AAGGGGAAGGTTGTGAAGTCGACCGAGGCGCAGCGGCTTGCGGCGCTGCGAAAGGAGCGGGCAGTCTCCCCCCCCCAAGCTCGCCGCGAGGGAGCTGAGGGAGAACTACTACCTCTTCTGGTCGACGGAGACGCGAGCGCATCCGCGCACGAAGGTACTTCCAGCCACCGCTTGGAAGACGGCTCCAAACGGATATCCCTTCTTCGCCTTGTTCTTCTACTGCGGGCTCTGCCCGCCCTTCTCCGAGTTCTTCTGCGACATTATGAACACCTACGGGTTCCACCTCCTTGATTTCACCCCCAATGCTATTCTGACCATGGCAGTTTTCGCACATCTCTGCGAAAACTTTGTCGGAGTCCATCCCAATGTAGCCCTTTTTCGCCACTTCTTTATGCCCCGAGTAGAGAGAGGAGAGCCTTTATCCGGCGGAATCGCCTGGATCTCGAGGGCCGGCAAGAAGGACACTTATCTTGAGGGAGAGTTCCGTGGCAAGTGGGAGGAATGGAGAGCAGACTGGTCCTGGATTGACGAGGAGAACCCGCAGCCGTTTACCGCCTGGCGCCAAACCCCAGTAGCACGCGGCAGCGATTGTTGTGGCGTGGCCCCGGAAGACGATAGGCTGAAGATTGCCGTCACCCGGATCCTGCGCCTCAGGCTTGCCGGGCTTACAGTAGGTGCTGTTGGCGCAAATTTTCTTCGTCGCCGCATCGCCCCCTGCAGGAACGGGGGAGACCGCCTGCTTTGTGGTTTGTATTGAGTTCTTGCTCGGGAGCGCGGAGTGCTACAGTACCCCCCAGCAGCTAACGAGACCGAGCGTGAATGTTCTCCTCCCCCAACGTTGCGCACGGGCCTCCTTTTATATGCTCAAGGGGTCACCGACAGGTGGCAACAGAGACAAAGGGTAAAAATGGAAAGGTGCTGCAGTAGGTACAGCTACCTGCTACAATGTATCATACCTTACCCTGACGGCAGGGGACAAGGGCATTAAATGCCCGTCTGCGTCGCCTAAACAGTGCAAAAGGGACCGTCAGGGACGCCACCGCTCGCCACGATGGCAATCTTGTCAGCGCCGCTTTGCCACCGCGCGCCGCTGGCTGCACAGCCTCCCGCCACGTACGCCTGGAAGGGTCCCTGAGCGACACGTTGGTGGATGTGCTGGAGCGCAGGCACAGAGTGGTGGCTTGTCGCGGCAAGCGCCTTGCCGCGGTCGTTGTCTTGTCGCGTCCGGGAACTTGTCGCTCACCGGGCCTTGCTGGGACGCGTGGCGCGTCGCGGCAAGTTCCTTGAGGTGCCTTGGTTGGCCTTCCCGGCAAGCTCCTCTTGCCGGGGTCTTGAGATGCTTTGGTTTGGATACTTTGTCCTTGGATGGCTCCAAAAGGAACCACGGAAGACCTTGGCGGTCACCCGGCAAGCCTTGCCGTGGGATGCTGCGACTGCCCGTGCACAAGTTCGGGATACTAGGGTACCCCTACTCTAGTACACCGACAGGATCCCCGGGCCTGGGCCATACACGGTGCCGAGCGCTGTTGGGCCAGGCCCAAAGCTGGGCACGGGCACGCGCGGCCTGGGTTACGCCGTATCTCTCCCCGTATCCACCGCGCCCTCCCCGAACGGCACGCGTTGAATGCGGCGTCGTGGGAGAGATCGTGGGGGGTTTCTTTATTCGGAAATGCGGAACGTCCGCCCCTCCCTCTTTATAAGCAGGGGAAACAGGGGCAGTTCGCCCATTCGCCGGTTGCCGCTTCAAGACTTCCCTTGGGTTCTTCTTCTTTTGATCTTCTTGGGTATTTGCTTGACTCTTCTCCCTTTTCCGGCTGTGAGAAGCAGAAGCAGAGGCCGCCAAAGCTGCCGCCGCAGAAGCAGGCGGGGGGGCTGGCGATCGCACTGACGGCCCTGAGGCCGCAGGAGCGC
Organism: Triticum urartu; assembly: GCF_003073215.2. NCBI lineage: Eukaryota > Viridiplantae > Streptophyta > Magnoliopsida > Poales > Poaceae > Triticum > Triticum urartu. The sequence goes on from NW_024119599.1 coordinate 1,912, forward strand.
CAGGCGCTACGTCGACCGCCGACCCGTCCGCCACTGCCGCAGCGCCAGGCTCCGAAGAGCCCCAGCCAGGCATCTACTCGAAGGCCGGCAACGGCGTCTTCATCAACCTCCCCTGGGCGTCAAGCTCCAGGGCGTCGGTCAAGGGGGAGAGCTTCGACGGAGAGGTGCTCGCCTCCGCTGGGCTGACGCTGGTTGACGCGCCGAGCAGCAGCAGCAGCAGCGAGCCTGAGGAGGAGCGGCTGCTGCGGAAGCTGGTGTCGCTCTACCGTGCGCGGCAAGCCAAGCTGGAATCCCGCGAGGCGCTTGTTGCGAAGGCGGGAGCGGACATCGAGAAGCACGCGGAGGAGCTCCGGGGTTTCAACCAGGAAGCTCGTCGGTCCCTGGCAGAGGAGCGGGAGCAACTCGCCGAGGAGCAGAAGGCCTTCTTCCTCGAGAAGGCCGAAGTTGAAGAGCAACAGCGGCTTGCCACTGAGAAGCTTGCCGCTCATGAGCAACAATTCAGCGGAGCCCTTAAGCAAGCAGAGGATGCTGCCGCAGTTGCTGAGGCCGCCAAGAAGGAGTTGGAGATGAAGGTGGCGCAGCTGGAGGCCGATCTCGCTGAGAAGGGCAAAGAGCTTAGCGCCGCCAAGGACTTCAACGCGGATCTTGAGTTGCAGCTGACCACTTTGACCAAGACGCTGGACGGCGCCAAGGAGCATGAGGTGGCTTTGAAGGAGGAGATCAAGGCCGACAAGGCGCTGCTGGAGAGTGCTGCCGCCGCCCAGAATGCTTTCAGGGAGAATGTGGAGCACGGGACGGAGGGTCTCGTGAATGTTGCCGCAGACATTGATAGGGAGCTGGCGCAGCTGGGGATGGAGGATCTCGGGTATCCTTCCGACGAGAACCTCCAACCCAGCGCCAAGCTTATCTTGTTCTTCAAAGGCGTGGCGACGGCCCTCCAGTGACTCAGGGAGAGAATCCCAAAGCAGCTGGCCGACGAGTCGCGCAAGATCTGCGCGGGAGCTCTTCAAAAAGTGTTGGTGAAGGTGGCCTTCCGCAGTCCGGGACTCAACCTCTCCAACGTCCTCAAGACCCTGCCGCCGGATGCTGATCTAGAGGCGCTCAAGACCCTTGTCGCACCCATTGTGGACAAGGTAAGCGGGATCAAGAGGATCGAGGGCGATCGCATAGACTAGGCCGCCCGTTTCTTCTTTTCTTATCGCTGTTTGTCATGTTATGAAAACAATCTGTTAGAGCCGTGACAAGCTATCTTGTAATATAACTCTATTCCGAGTAATGATTGCAATGTTATTCCCTTTACTTGATTCCTCCCTTTGTATGTTTTTTTACCCTACGCTTTTAGGGAACTTGCCGGTGCAGGCACCTGAGCCGCGAGCGCTGAGTGCGGGACGTCAGCAGCCTGCTGGCGGTGCCGCTACCGACAAGAAACCTTGTCGCAACTAGTTGCAGCTCACTTAAGTTGTTGAGCGGACTCGAAACAAAGTGAGGGCGCAACTAGCTACGAGTTGGTTCCTCCGCGCACAGGTTTTCCATACAAAGTGCGGTCGTTCAAGGGAGATAACTTAAAAATTCAAAAAATCTGATTGCTCAAACTTTGGCAACTTAGCTTCTCTTGTTTGCTTCCTGGCAAGGCGAAACTTTCTTGAACAACGCCTGGTCCATACCATTATCTTCTCCTTTCCCCCCGGCCAACTTGTGGACGAGGGAACCTTCCTTTCCTTGAGAAAAAAGAAAGAAGAGAAAATAAAGATATGGAGCCTTACGGCTCGTTATTGCTTACCGGGGAGTAGGTGCTGCACAAAGTGTCAGTTCACATATGCAAAAAATAGAAAGCATGAAATTGACAAGATGTGCGGAGCACATGAGCTTTTATTATGCACGGGGTCTGCGCCCGGCTTTGTACAAAGGATTGCATGCAACAGCGGCAAGACTTGTACAAAAGGTGGTTGCCGGAGCAGGTTCCGGCAACCGTGCCTTACGGGTAAAACTTATGAAGATGCTCAATGTTCCAGGAATTGCTCATCGGAATGCTATCTTCGGTCTCAAGGCGGACAGCGCCAGGCCTAGTGACTCGTTTCACCCGGTAAGGGCCTTCCCACTTCGGCGTCAACTTGTTGGAATTCTTGGCGGACTGAACATGCCGAAGAACAAGGTTGCCTTCCTCGAAACTTCCGGCGTTAACTTTGAGGCTATGGTAGCGGCGCAAAGCTTGCTGGTAGCGAGCAGCTCGTACAGCAGCCTGAAGACGGTCTTCCTCAAGGAGTAGCGCGTCATCTTGTCGCAGCTGCTCTTGCTCAAGCTCATCATAAGCGAGCACTCGAGGTGACCCGTACACGAGTTCCGTGGGGAGAATTGCCTCTGCTCCATAGACTAGAGCGAAAGGTGTCTGGCCAGTGGCTCGATTTGGCGTCATCCTGATCGACCAAAGAACCACCGGCAGCTCCTCGATCCAGTTTCTTCCGCACTTGTGCAGCCTGTCGAAAGTCCTGGTCTTGAGCCCGCGCAGCACTTCAGCATTTTCCCTCTCTGCTTGACCGTTGCTTCTCGGGTGAGCAACAGAAGCGAAGCAGACCTTGGCGCCAAGATCTTGGACGTACTGCATGAAGGTGCGGCTTGTGAATTGCGTACCGTTGTCGGTGATTATCCTGTTAGGGATCCCGAAGCGGCAAACAATCGACCTGAAGAACTTGACTGCTGACAGTGCTGTCACCTTCCTCACTGGTTCCACTTCCGGCCACTTTGTGAACTTGTCGATTGCAACGTACAAGTACTCAAAGCCCCCGACTGCTCGGGGAAAGGGGCCGAAGATGTCAAGCCCCCAGACCGAAAATGGCCAGGATAAAGGGATCGTCTGGAGAGCTTGAGCTGGTTGGTGTATCTGCTTGGAATGGAACTGGCACGCTTCACACTTGGTTACTTGTGCGGTTGCATCCTGGAGGGCTGTCGGCCAAAAGAAACCTTGGCGGAATGCTTTGCCGGCAAGTGCTCTTGCGCCAATGTGGTGACCACATATGCCTCCATGTATCTCTGCCAACAGCTTTTCTTCATCTTCCCGATGAATACACTTCAATTTCACACCGTTGAGTCTTCTTCTGTACAGTGTGTTGTCGACAAACTGGTACATACTTGACTGCCGGGCTACTCTTTCCGCTTCTTCTTGCTCTTCGGGAAGTTCTCCTGTCTGAAGGAAACGGACAATCTGCTGTGCCCATGCTGGAGCTTGTGGCTCGACAACAAGGACTAAAGGCAAATCTGCTACTGCGGGAACGTCCGCTTCTACGGCGAGAGCCTGCGGCTCCGCCGGAGCTTGACGTTCCCCGGCAAGCTTGCCGGAGCAAAACTTGTCGGGAGCTTCTGCTTCAACGGAACAAACCCGAGGGCTTGCCGGAGCAAACTGCTCCTCAGCTCTCTTGGCATTGATCTTGGGGACCTTCTTGGCGGCGGCTTCGGGAAGCTCTGCCGGAAAATAGTCACCAGAAATCAACTTCCTCTTTTTGCTCTGTCCAGTTGATGGCGTTACAGACGGTTGAGTCAGCTTGAGCACAAAGATCCCTGGTTCCACAGGTAACTTAAGTGCGGCGCACTTTGATAGGCCATCGGCAATGGCGTTCTGAGCTCTTGGAACATGCTCCATCTGTAGGCCGTCAAAGTGCTCTTCTAGCTTTCTCACTTCGTCGACGTAAGCTTCCATGAACGGACTCTGATAGCTCTTGTTCACTTGGCGGACGACAAGCTGTGAGTCACCCCGGACAATGACCTTCTTGATCCCAAGGTCTGCCGCGATCCTGAGACCGGCAAGCAAGCCTTCATACTCTGCAGTATTGTTTGTTGCTTGCTCCTTGGGAAAGTGCATCTGGACTACGTACTTGAGGTGCTCTCTGGTGGGTGCGACAAGCAGCACGCCAGCGCCGGCGCCTTGCAGCGAAAAGGCACCATCAAAGTACATCAGCCACTCTTTGCTTGCTTCTTTGACGAGGATGCTCGTTTCAGGAATTTCTTCATCTGGTGTTGGCGTCCATTCTGCTATGAATTCTGCCATTGCTCTGCTTTGGATAGTTGAAGTACTCTCAAACTTGAGGCCAAAGCTTGACAGTTCCAGTGCCCACTCAACAATCCTGCCTGTCGCTTCTGGATTCTGTAGTATCCTCTTCAGCGGAAAGCGAGTGACAACTGTGATCTCGTGTGCTTGGAAGTAATGGCGCAGCTTTCTCGAGGCCATGAGAAGGCCGAAAAGCAATTTCTGCACGCCAGAGTACCTTGATCTAGCCCCCTGCAGAAGGGAACTGACAAAGTAAACTGGGCGCTGTACCATTCTCTTCTGTATCTCCTCGCGCGTTTGCGCAGATCCATCTTTATCGGGACCAGAGCTTGTCGGGGAAGCCCCCTTCTTGTCGCTGGATGCGCTTGCCGTGGTTGCTGGCTCGTCATCTGCCTCCCTCCATGCCACTAACGCAGCACTAACCACTTGATTGGTTGCCGCTATATACAGCAGCAACTTCTCTTGTGGCTTAGGTGCGACAAGTGTTGGAGCGGAGGACAGGTATCTCTTCAGGTCTTGCAGCGCAGCCTCCGCTTCCGGAGTCCATTTCATTGGACCTGCCTTTTTCAATATTTTGAAAAACGGCAGGGCGCGCTCAGCAGACCTAGAGATAAACCTGCTGAGAGCAGCCACGCAACCGGCAAGTCTTCGTACATCCTTGACGCGCTTTGGTGCTTCAACCTGCTCAATGGCCTTGATCTTGTCGGGATTGGCTTCGATTCCCCGCTGAGACACGAAGAACCCGAGAAGCTTGCCGGAGGGGACTCCAAACACACACTTCTCGGGGTTGAGCTTGAGGTTGATCTTGCGCAGATTTGCAAAGGTCTCGTCTAAATCTTGAATCAGAGTTGCCTTGTCCTTGCTGTGGACCACTATGTCATCTATGTAGGCTTCCACATTTCTGTGTATTTGTGGCTCAAGAGCGACATGGACTACCCTTGCAAACGTTGAACCAGCATTTTTTAAACCAAAAGGCATCCTTATGAAACAGTACGTGCCACATGGAGTGATGAATGCGGTCTTCTCCTCATCCTCTTCTGCCATGAAGATCTGATGGTATCCTGAGTATGCGTCAAGAAATGAAAGCAAGTCACATCCGGCCGTGGAGTCAACAATCTGGTTAATGCGCGGCAAAGGAAATGGGTCTTTGGGACAAGCTTTGTTAACATCGGTAAAGTCGATACAAAGTCTCCATTTCCCGTTCGCCTTGCGCACGACTACAGGATTGGCCAACCATGTAGGATGGAGCACTCCTCTGACAAGGCCTGCTGCTTCCAACTTCTTGATCTCTTCTGCGATGAATTCTTGGCGCTCCACTGCTTGCTTCCTGACCTTCTGCTTGACGGGCCGCGCATGAGGACAATCGGCAAGATGGTGCTCAATTACTTTCCTGGGAACACCGGGGATGTCAGACAGTTGCCACGCAAACACGTCGACGTTCGCCCGCAGGAAAGCAATGAGCGCGCTTTCCTATTTAGGGTCGAGAGTGGCACTGATGGTGAAGGTACCACCAGTGCCGTCCTCCTTGGCGGACACCTTCTTCATCTCTAGCGGAGCTGCCATTGTCTTCTTACACTTGCCCGTGGAGCTCGATGGTGCGTCCTCGATGGCAGCGCAGCACTCCGAAGAGGTGCGCTTGCCGGAGTGGGCATCAGAACTCTTGCCGGACTTGGTCTTCTTCTTCCCCCCGGGAGCTTCAACGGCAGGTGACTTGCAATCTGCTGCGGCTGCCGCTTCCCGGTAGATCTTGTCGGCGCAGATAAGAGCATCCTTCTTGTCGCTAGGGACAGAGATGACGCTTATCGGGCCTGGCATCTTCAGCATGTTGTATGCGTAGTGAGAGGCTGCCATGAACTTGGCGAGTGCTGGACGGCCAAGTATCCCATTGTAAGGCAATGGAATATCGGCAACGTCAAAAGTGACCCTCTCAGTCTTGAAGTTCAACTCGCTGCCAAAAGTTACTGGCAACGTGACCTTCCCCTTAGGCTTGGTCCTTCCCGGGTTGATTCCTTGGAATGTGCCGGTCTCTTCAAGCTCGCTGTCAGGGATCTGGAGTTTCTGGAGTACAGCAGAGGAGATCAGGTTCAAGCCGGCCCCGCCGTCAACTAGCATCTTAGTGACCTTGAGGTTGCGGATAGTTGGTGAAACCAACATCGGCAAGCACCCGACCGCAGTTGTGCGATCAGGGTGGTCCTCAATATCAAAGATGATAGGCATGCTGGACCATTTCAGAAGCTTGCGTGATTCGACAGGTGGTTCCGCCGCATTGACTTCCCGCACCCACTACTTGAGTTGGCGGTGCGAAGTATGCAGAGAAGCACCGCCGTCAACGCACAAGACCTCTGTGGCTTTCTGGAACTCCTGCTCACTGGTATCGACATCATCCATGTCTTCGTTGTCGTCGTCATCTTCTTCCTTGTCGCGGCCGCGGGGAGGTCTGTCTCCTTGCCGCTTCTTGGCCTTGCCGCGGCGTCCTCCCCGGCCGGCGCGCTTCTTGCCGGATTCTCCAGCACCTCCTTGGGCCCTCTCCTTGTCTCGTCGCTCGTATTCAGCCTTTTGCTGCTGGACAAGCTGCTCGACCTTCTTGCAGCTCTAGAGGTCATGGCCCTTGGTGCGGTGGATCTTGCACTACTGCTTGTCGGTGTCGTCCTGCTTGTCGGCGACCGCCACAGCTTGGCAGTTGGTGCATGCGGCAATCTCCTTGCCGGAGCTACCAGCTTTGGCTTTCTTGGCGCCACCTTCGTTGCCGGACTGCTCAACGACTAGCACATCTTTGCCTTTCTTCTTCCTATTGTTCCGCCGCCGGTTTTTCTTTGCCGGGGCAGCATCCTCGATGTCAGATCCTCCTGCTCCTGTATTCTCTCCAGGGAGTTTCCTCCCTTCCTCAGCACGTGCACACTTGTCGGCCAGGGCATACAGCTCACTGACGTCTCTGATCTTGCACATCGCCATCTCCTCCCGCATCCTGCGGTTACGCACGAGTTGATGGAACGCGCTGATGACCGCGGCAGGGTGGACATCTGGGATGTTGTGATGTACACGGCTGAATCTCTGAATGTACTTGCGCAGGGGCTCTCCTTCCTTCTGGGCGAGCAGATGAAGGTCACTCTCTTGTCCATGAGGTTTGTGGCCGCCTGTAAAGGCGCCGACAAACTGATGGCATAGGTCTGCCCAGGAGGATATGGAGTTGTCCGGCAAGTGCATGAGCCAGGACCTGACGTTGGGCTTGAGCACCAGCGGGAAGTAGTTGGCAAGGATCTTGTTGTCCCATCCCCCGGCAGCATGCACCACGATGGTGTAGATGCTGAGGAACTCCGATGGATGTGACTTGCCGTCGTACTTCTCTGGTACGTCTGGCTTGAAATTCTTCATGCTGGGCCACTGGACTTGCCGCAGCTCACGAGTAAACGCAGGGCAACCTACCGCGTACGGCAAGTCGCCTGGTTCCCCTGGTGCATGCATGTCGACAGAGAGCCCAGCGCGCTGGTCCGATTGACGCCGCGCTTCTCTTCGGCGCTCGATGCGAGTACGAGTGTCTTCTTGCTGTCATTCGTGAAGAACTTGGCGCTGATCGCGACGAGCTCGTGGATCTGATGACGCGGTGGAGTCGCTGTCGAGGTGGATCTGGCGAGTCGGCGATCTTGGCCTTCGGGGCGGAGAGTGCACAGTGGTTGCACCCCCACCGGTCTTGTCGTCACCGGCTCGTGCCTGGCTAACTTGCCGCGGCTGCGACATGCTTGGCTGCTGCTGAGTGTCGCCGTTGGCGAAGCCGATGAGATTCTGAATGGTGGCCCTCCAGTCGTCGATCTTGTCTGCCGTTAGAGGGTAGTCCAGAAACAGTTGAGCTCACGCCAAAGCTTCTGCTGCAGTGGCGGGTGGAGGTGGCGAACGGTGCGAGGAGCGGGATATGCTCGGACTTCTAACTATGTTAGAAGGAGCAGTATCCCGTCCAGGCAACCGTGCCTCACTCATGCCAGCATGTTGGCGTGCATGCTGGTCTTGAGCACTCCGAGATCCACCGGCTCGATCTTGGTCCAGCAAACGCATGGTACCGTGAGTACCATGACGCTGCCGGTCCCGCGCCTCCTGAGATGGGCGTGGTGCATGTACGGACGCCGAGGTCTTGGAGTGCGCCCGGTCGTTGTGGGAGCCGGCTACGCCGCCGATGGGCAGCGCAGCCTTGTCCTTGGACCTGGCAGCACCGTGAGCTCCCTCGTCGATGCCCGTTCTTCCGCCGGCGTCCGCCCCATCAGCCGTTTGCTTCGGCGGTGTTGGGTTCGGCACGGACGGAGCAGCCGCTTCCGAAGCCTTCTTCTTCAGCGGTATGTCGGTGAAGATGATGAAGATCTAGCTCGCGTGAACGCCGGATCTGGTTCACACAACCTCGACGCCCCCTACCTGGCGCGCCAAAGATGCCGGGGGACTAATCCACGAACACCTATGGGACTGGCGGACCGAGTCCCTTTCGGTTCGGCGGGGGCGGAGGTCGCACGAAGAGCGGATCGAGGCGAAGCACACGAGCGGTTTACCCAGGTTCAGGCCGCACGGATGCGTAAAACCCTACTCCTGCTTTGTGGTTTGTATTGAGTTCTTGCTCGGGAGCGCGGAGTGCTACAGTACACTCCAGCAGCTAACGAGACCGAGCGTCAGTGTTCCCTTTTCTCTTCCTCTACGTTGCGCACGGGCCTCCTTTTATATGCTCAAGGGGTCACCGACAGGTGGCAACGGAGACAAAGGGTAAAAATGGAAAGGTGCTGCGGTAGGTACAGCTACCTGCTACAGTGTATCATACCTAACCCTGACGGCAGGGGACAACGGCATTAAATGCCCGTCTGCGTCGCCTAAATAGTGCAAAAGGGACCGTCAGGGACGCCACCGCTCGCCACGATGGAAATCTTGTCAGCGCCGCTTGCCACCGCGCGCCGCTGGCTGCACAGCCTCCCGCCACGTACGCATGGAAGGGTCCCAGAGCGACACGTTGGTGGATGTGCTGGAGCGCGGGCACAGAGTGGTGGCTTGCCGTGGCAAGCGCCTTGCCGCAGTCGTTGTCTTGTCGCGTCCGGGAGCTTGTCGCTCACCGGGCCTTGCCAGGACGCGTGGCGCGTCGCGGCAAGTTCCTTGAGATGCCTTGGGTGGCCTTCCCGGCAAGCTCCTCTTACCGGGGTCTTGTCTCCTTAAGCGCCTTGCCTTGGTTGGCCTTCTCGGCAAGCTCCTCTTGCCGGGGTCTTGTCTCCTTGGCTTGGATACTTTGTTCTTGAATGGCTCCAAAGGAACCACGGAGGACCTTGGCGGTCACCCGGCAAGCCTTGCCGCGGGATGCTGTGACTGCCCGTGCACAAGTTTGGGATACTAGGGTACCCCTACTCTAGTACACCGACAGGAGCCCCCGGGCCTGGGCCATACATGGTGCCGAGCGCTGTTGGGCCAGGCCCAAAACAGGGCATGGGCACGCGCGGCCTGGGTTACGCCGTATCTCTCCCCGTATCCACCGCGCCCTCCCCGAACGACACGCGTTGAATGCGGCATCGTGGGAGAGATCGTGGGTGGTTTCTTTATTCGGAAATGCGGAACGTCTGCCCCCTCCCTCTTTATAAGCAGGGGAAACAGGGGTAGTTCGCCCATTCGCCGGTTGCTGCTTCAATCTCGGAAATCTCCGCCGCTCTCTCATCTTCCCAAAGCCGAAAGAGAGCAGCGCTCCGCCCCCCATTGCCACCAGCACCACCAACGCCGTCGACCTCCTCCACCACTTCCGCCATGGCACCAAGAGCCGACAAGGGGAAGGTTGTGAAGTCGACCGAGGCGCAGCGGCTTGCGGCGCTGCGAAAGGAGCGGGCAGTCTTCCCCCCCAAGCTCGCCGAGAGGGAGCTGAGGGAGAACTACTACCTCTTCTGGTCGATGGAGACGCGAGCGCATCCGCGCACGAAGGTACTTCCGGCCGCCGCTTGGAAGACGGCTCCAAACGGATATCCTTTCTTCGCCTTGTTCTTCTACTGCGGGCTCTGCCCGCCCTTCTCTGAGTTCTTCTGCAACATTATGAACACCTGCGGGTTCCACCTCCTTGATTTCACCCCCAATGCTGTTCTGACCATGGCAGTTTTCGCACATCTCTACGAAAACTTTGTCGGAGTCCATCCCAATGTAGCCCTTTTTCGCCACTTCTTTATGCCCTGAGTAGAGAGAGGAGAGCCTTTATCCGGCGGAATCGCCTGGATCTCAAGGGCCGGCAAGAAGGACACTTATCTGGAGGGAGAGTTCCGCGGCAAGTGGGAGGAATGGAGAGCTTCCTGGTTGAGACTCCGGAGCTCCTCCACGCGCTTCTCGATGTCCGTTCCCGCCTTCGCGACAAGCGCCTCGCGGGATTCCAGCTTGGCTTGCCGCGCGCGGTAGAGCGACACCAGCTTCCGCAGCAGCCGCTCCTCCTCAGGCTCGCTGCTGCTGCTCGGCGCGTCAACCAGCGTCAGCCCAGCGGAGGCGAGCACCTCTCCATTTAAGCTCTCCCCCTCGACCGGCGCCCTGGAGCTTGACGCCCAGGGGAGGTTGATGAAGACGCCGTCGCCGGCCTTCAGGTAGACGCCTGGCTGGGGCTCTTCGGAGCCTAGCGCTGCGGCAGCGGCGGACGGGTCGGCGGTCGACGTAGCGCCTGGCGCTCCTACGGCCTCAGGGCCGTCAGTGCGATCGCCAGACCCCACGCCTTGCCGCCGCAGCCGTGGGCGAATTTGGATTCACCATGGAGGAGGCAGAGGCAGCAGAAGCGGCAAGCCGTGCCGAGCGAGGGGAGCCCGCCGGCGAGAAAGGGCTTGCCGGGCATGACGTCAAGTCGAGCGAGCCCGCCAAGGATACGAGCGGCTCGTTGGAAATCAACTCCTCTTCCTCCTCATCTTCAGGAAGCTCGCCACAAGCAGAGCCTCCATCCCCACCAAGAAGGCGTCTCCGCAAGGCCGGTGACGTAGCGGAGCGGCAGGCGAGTCAACAGTCGCCGCGCCGCGTGACACGCTCCACCGCGGCAAGCACTGTTGCCGCGGGAGCACCTCACGCTGCGACGGCAACTGGAGCGGGGTCATCTCAGGCCACCACCACTGTTCCCGCCAAGCGGCCAAGGGAAACTACTCCTCCGCCTCCTCGCGCTGGACGTGGGCCGGACTTCGATTTCTCCGCGTTCAGCTCCGACGAAGAAGAAGCGGAAAGATTAGCCCGGCAGTCAAGTATACAAGACAACGACCGCGGCAAGCCACCACTCTGTGCCCGCGCTCCAGCACATCCACCAACATGTCGCTTTGGGACCCTTCCAGGCGTACGTGGCGGGAGGCTGTGCAGCCAGCGGCGCGCGGTGGCAAGCGGCGCTGACAAGATTGCCATCGTGGCGAGCGGTGGCGTCCCTGACGGTCCCTTTTGCACTGTTTAGGCGACGCAGACGGGCATTTATGCCCTTGTCCCCTGCCGTCAGGGTTAGGTATGATACACTATAGCAGGTAGCTGTACCTACCGCAGCACCTTTCCATTTTTACCCTTTGTCTCCGTTGCCACCTGTCGGTGACCCCTTGAGCATATAAAAGGAGGCCCGTGCGCAACATAGAGGAAAAGAAAGGGGAACACTGACGCTCGGTCTCGTTAGCTGCTGGAGTGTACTGTAGCACTCCGCGCTCCCGAGCAAGAACTCAATACAAACCACAAAGTAGGAGTAGGGTTTTACGCATCCGTGCGGCCTGAACCTGGGTAAACCGCTCGTGTGCTTCGCCTCGATCTGCTCTTCGTGCGACCTCTGCCCCCGCCGAACCGAAAGGGACTCGGTCCACCAGTCCCATAGGTGTTCGTGGATTAGTCCCCCGGCATCTTTGGCGAATCCCGCGGCAAGGCTTGCCGGGTGACCGCCAAGGTCCTCCGTGGTTCCTTTGAGCCATTCAAGAACAAAGTATCCAAGCTAAGGAGACAAGACCCCGGCAAGAGGAGCTTGCCGGAAGGCCAACCAAGGCAAGGCCGCTTTAAGGAGACAAGACCCCGGCAAGAGGAGCTTTCCGGGAAGGCCACCCAAGGCATCTCAAGGAACTTGCCGCGACGCGCCACGCGTCCTGCAAGGCCGGTGAGCGACAGCTCCCGACGCGACAAGAAAACGACCGCGGGCAGGCGCTTTGCCGCGGAAGCCACCACTCTGTGCCACGCTCCAGCCACCCACCAACGTGTCGCTCCTGGGACCCTTCCAGGCGTACGTGGCGGGAGGCTGTGCAGCCAGCGGCGTGCGCGTGGCAAGCGGCGCTGACAAGATTTGCCATCGTGGCGAGCGGTTGGCGTCCCTGACGGTCCCTTTTGCACTATTTAGGCGACGCAGACGGGCATTTAATGCCCTTGTCCCCTGCCGTCAGGGTTAGGTATGATACACTGTAGCAGGTAGCTGTACCTACCGCAGCACCTTTCCATTTTTACCCTTTGTCTCCGTTGCCACACCTGTCGGTGACCCCTTGAGCATATAAAAGGAGGCCCGTGCGCAACGTAGAGGAAAAAGGGGGGAAAGGGAACACTGACGCTCGGTCTCGTTAGCTGCTAGAGTGTACTGTAGCACTCCGCGCTCCCGAGCAAGAACTCAATACAAACCACAAAGCAGGAGTAGGGTTTTACGCATCCGTGCGGCCCGAACCTGGGTAAACCGCTCGGGTGCTTCGCCTCGATCCGCTCTTCGTGCGACCTCCGCCCCCGCCGAACCGAAAGGGACTCGGTCCGCCAGTCCCATAGGTGTTCGTGGATCAGTCCCTCGGCATCTTTGGCGCGCCAGGTAGGGGGCGTCAAGGTTGTGTGAACCAGATCCGGCGTTCACGCGAGCTAGATCTTCATCATCTTCACCGACATGCCGCCGAAGAAGAAGGCTTTGGAAGCGGCTGCTCCGTCCGCGCCGAACCCAACACCGCCGGAGCAAACGGCTGATGGGGCGGATGCCGGCGGAAGAACGGGCGTCGACGAGGGAGCTCACGGTGCTGCCAGGTCCAAGGACAAGGCTGCGCTGCCCATAGGCGGCATAGCCGGCTCCCACAACGACCGGGCGCACTCCAAGACCTCGGCGTCCGTACATGCACCGCGCCCATCTTAGGAGGCGCGGGACCGGCAGCGTCATGGTACTCACGGTACCATGCATTTGCTGGACCAAGATCGAGCCGGTGGATCTCGGAGTGCTCAAGACCAGCATGCACGCCAACATGCTGGCATGAGTGAGGCACGGTCGCCTGGACGGGATAATGCTCCTTCTAACATAGTTAGAAGTCCGAGCATATCCCGCTCCTCGCACCATTCGCCACCTCCACCCGCCACTGCAGCAGAAGCTTTGGCGCGAGCTCAACTGCTCCTGGACTACCCTCCAACGGCAGACAAGATCGACGACTGGAGGGCCACCATTCAGAATCTCATCGGCTTCGCCAACGGCGACACTCAGCAGCAGCCAAGCACGTCGCAGCCGCGGCAAGTCAGCCAGGCACGAGCCGGTGACGACAAGACCGGTGGGGGTGCAACCACTGTGCACTCTCCGCCCCGAAGGCCAAGATCGCCGACTCGCTGGATCCACCTCGAGAGCGACTCCACCGCGTCATCAGATCCACGAGCTCGTCGCGATCAGCGCCAAGTTCTTCATGAACGACAGCAAGAAGACGCTCGTACTCGCATCGAGCGCCGAAGAGAAGCGCGGGGTCAATCGGACCAGCGCGCTGGGCTCTCTGTCGACATGCATGCGCCAGGGGAACCAGGCGACTTGCCGTATGCGGTAGGTTACCCTGCGTTTACTCGTGAGCTGCGGCAAGTCCAGTGGCCCAACATGAAGAATTTCAAGCCAGACGTACCAGAGAACTACGACGGCAAGTCGCATCCATCGGAGTTCCTCAGCATCTACACCATCGCGGTGCGTGCTGCCGGGGCACGGGACGACAAGATCCTTGCCAACTACTTCCCGCTGGTGCTCAAGCCCAACGTCAGGTCCTGGCTCATGCACTTGCCAGACAACTCCATATCCTCCTAGGCAGACCTATGCCATCAGTTTGTCGCCGCCTTTACAGGCGGCCACAAACCTCATGGCCAAGAGAGTGACCTTCATCTGCTCGCCCAGGAGGAAGGAGAGCCCCTGCGCAAGTACATTCAGAGATTCAGCCGTGTACAGCACAACATCCCAGATGTCCACCCTGCCGCGGTCATTAGCGCGTTTCATCAGAACGTGCATAACCGCAGGATGCGGGAGGAGATGGCGATATGCAAGATCAGAGACGTCAGTGAGCTGTATGCCCTGGCCGACAAGTGTGCACGTGCTGAGGAAGGGAGGAAACTCCCTGGAGAGAATACAGGAGCAGGAGGATCTGACAGCGAGGATGCTGCCCCGGCAAAGAAAAACCGGCGGCGGAACAACAGGAAGAAGAAAGGCAAAGATGTGCTAGTCGTTGAGCAGTCCGGCAACGAAGGTGGCGCCAAGAAAGCCAAAGCTGGTAGCTCCGGCAAGGAGATTGCCGCATGCACCAACTGCCAGGCTGTGGCGGTCGCCGACAAGCAGGACGGCACCGACAAGCAGTACTGCAAGATCCACCGCACCAAGGGCCATGACCTCCAGAGCTGCAAGAAGGTCGAGCAGCTTGTCCAGCAGCAAACGGCTGAATACGAGCGACGAGACAAGGAGAGGGCCCAAGGAGGCGCTGGAGAATCTGGCAAGAAGCGCGCCGGCCGGGGAGGACGCCGCGGCAAGGCCAAGCAGCGGCAAGGAGACAGACCTCCCCGCGGCCAAGACAAGGATGAAGATGACGACGACGACGAAGACATGGATGATGTCGAGACCAGTGAGCAGGAGTTCCAGAAAGCCACAGAGGTCTTGTGCGTTGACGGCGGTGCTTCTCTGCATACTTCGCACCGCCAACTCAAGCAGTGGGTGCGGGAAGTCAATGCGGCGGAACCACCTGTCGAATCACGCAAGCTTCTGAAATGGTCCAGCACGCCTATCATCTTTGATATTGAGGACCACCCTGATCGCACAACTGCGGTCGGGTGCTTGCCGATGTTGGTTTCACCAACTATCCGCAACCTCAAGGTCACTAAGATGCTAGTTGACGGCGGGGCCAGCTTGAACCTGATCTCCTCCGCTGTACTCCAGAAACTCCAGATCCCTGACAGCGAGCTTGAAGAGACCGGCACATTCCAAGGAATCAACCCGGGAAGGAGCAAGCCGAAGGGGAAGGTCACGTTGCCAGTAACATTTTGCAGCAAGGTGAACTTCAGGACTGAGAGGGTCACTTTTGACGTTGCCGATTTTCCATTGCCTTACAATGGGATACTCGGTCGTCCAGCACTCGCCAAGTTCATGGCAGCCTCTCACTACGCATACAACATGTTGAAGATGCCAGGCCCGATAAGCGTCATCTCTGTCCCCGGTGACAAGAAGGATGCTCTTATCTACGTCGACAAGATCTACCGGGAAGCGGCAGCCGCAACAGATCACAAGTCACTTGCCGTCGAAGCTCCTGGGAGGAAGAAGAAGACCAAGTCCGGCAAGAGTTCTGATGCCCACTACGGCAAGCGCACCTCTTCGTAGTGCTGCGCTGCCGTCGAGGACGCACCATCGAGCTCCACCGGCAAGTATAAGAAGACAATGGCAGCTCTGCCAGAGACCAAGAAGGTGTCCGCCAAGGAGGACGGCACTGGTGGTACCTTCACCATCAGAGCCACTCTCGACCCTAAATAGGAAAGCGCGCTCATTGCTTTCCTACGGGCGAACGTCGACGTGTTTGCGTGGCAACCGTCTGACATCCCCGGTGTTCCCAGGAA
Source organism: Triticum urartu (assembly GCF_003073215.2). Classification (NCBI taxonomy): domain Eukaryota; kingdom Viridiplantae; phylum Streptophyta; class Magnoliopsida; order Poales; family Poaceae; genus Triticum; species Triticum urartu. The sequence continues at coordinate 17,726 of NW_024119599.1, forward strand.
AGTAATTGAGCACCATCTTGCCGTTTGTCCTCATGCGCGGCCCGTCAAGCAGAAGGTCAGGAAGCAAGCAGTGGAGCGCCAAGAATTCATCGCAGAAGAGATCAAGAAGTTGGAAGCAGCAGGCCTTGTCAGAGGAGTGCTCCATCCTACGTGGTTGGCCAATCCTGTAGTCGTGCGCAAGGCGAACGGGAAATGGAGACTTTGTATCGACTTTACCGATGTTAACAAAGCTTGTCCGAAAGATCCATTTCCTTTGCTGCGCATTGACCAGATTGTTGACTCCACGGCCGGATGTGACTTGCTTTCATTTCTTGACGCATACTCAGGATACCATCAGATCTTCATGGCAGAAGAGGATGAGGAGAAGACCGCATTCATCACTCCATGTGGCACGTACTGTTTCATACGGATGCCTTTCGGTTTAAAAAATGCTGGTTCAACTTTTGCGGCTGAGGCCGCAGGAGCGCCAGGCGCTACGTCGACCGCCGACCCGTCCGCCACTGCCACAGCGCCAGGCTCCGAAGAGCCCCAGCCAGGCGTCTACTTGACGGCCGGCAACGGCGTCTTCATCAACATCCCCTGATCGTCAAGCTCCAGGGTGCCGGTCGAGGGGGAGAGCTTCGACGGAGAGGTGCTCGCCTCCGCTGGGCTGACGCTGGTTGACGCGCCGAGCAGCAGCAGTAGCGAGCCTGAGGAGGAGCGGCTGCTGCGGAAGCTGGTGTCGCTCTACCGCGCGCGGCAAGCCAAGCTGGAATCCCGCGAGGCGCTTGTTGCGAAGGCGGGAGCGGACATCGAGAAGCGCGCGGAGGAGCTCCGGGGTTTCAACCAAGAAGCTCGTCGGTCCCTGGCAGAGGAGCGGGAGCAACTCGCCGAGGAGCAGAAGGCCTTCTTCCTCGAGAAGGCCGAAGTTGAAGAGCAACAGCGGCTTGCCGCTGAGAAGCTGTCTGCGCAGGAGGGCGAGCTGGCGCAGCGGAAGGTCAACCTTGACGCCCACGAGGAGGAGCTTGCTGCGCGTGAGCAACAATTCGGCGGAGCCCTTAAGCAAGCAGAGGATGCTGCCGCAGTTGCTGAGGCCGCCAAGAAGGAGCTGGGGCCAAGGTGGCGCAGCTGGAGGCCGATCTCGCCGAGAAGGGCAAAGAGCTTAGCGCCGCCAAGGACTTCAACGTGGATCTTGAGTTGAAGCTGACCACTTTGACCAAGACGCTGGACGGTGCCAAGGAGCATGAGGTGGCTTTGAAGGAGGAGATCAAGGCCGACAAGGCGCTGCTGGAGAGTGCTGCCGCCGCCCAGAATGCTTTCAGGGAGAATGTGGAGCACTGGATGGAGGGTCTCGTGAGTGCTGCCGCAGATGTTGACAGGGAGCTGGCGCAGCTGGGGGTGGAGGATCTCGGGTATCCCTCTGATGAGAACCTCCAACCCAGCGCCAAGCTCACCCTGTTCTTCAAAGGCATGGCGACAGCCCTCCAGCGACTCTGGGAGAGGATCCCAAAGCAGCTGGCCGATGAGTCGCGCAAGATCTGCGCGGGAGCTCTTCAAAAGTGTTGGTGAAGGTGGCCTTCCGCAATCCGGGCCTCAACCTCACCAACGTCCTCAAGACCCTGCCGCCGGATGCTGATCTGGAGGCGCTCAAGACCCTTGTCGCACCCATTGTGGACAAGGTGAGCGGGATCAAGAGGATCGAGGGCGATCGCGTAGACTAGGCCGCCCGTTTTCTTCTTTCCTTGTCGCTGCTGGTCATGTTATGAGAACAATCTGTTAGATCCGCGACAAGCTATCTTGTAATATAACTCTATTTCGGGTAATGATTGCAATGTTATTCCCTTTACTTGATTCCTCCCTTTGTATGTTTTTGCCCTACGCTTTTAGGGAACTTGCCGGTGCAGGCACCTTAGCCGCGAGCGCTGAGTGCGGGACGTCAGCAGCCTACTGGCGGTGCTGCTACCGACAAGAAACCTTGTCGCAACTAGTCGCAGCTCACTTAAGTTGTTGAGCGGACTCGAAACAAAGTAAGGGCGCAACTAGCTACGAGTTGGTTCTTCCGCGCACAGGTTTTCCATACCATTATCTTCTCCTTTCCCCCCGGCAAACTTGTGGGCGAGGGAACCTTCCTTTCCTTGAGAAAAAAGAAAGAAGAGAAAATAAAGATATGGAGCCTTACGGCTCGTTATTGCTTACCGGGGAGTAGGTGCTGCACAAAGTGTCATATCACATATGCAAAAAATAGAAAGCATGAAATTGACAAGATGTGCGGAGCACATGAGCTTTACTTATGCACGGGGTCTGCGCCTAGATTTGTACAAAGGATTACATGCAACAGCGGCAAGACTTGTACAAAAGGTGGTTGCCGGAACAGGTTCCGGCAACCGCGCCTTACGGGTAAAACTTACGAAGATGCTCAATGTTCCAGGAATTGCTCACCGGAATGCTATCTTCGGTCTCAAGGCGGACAGCGCCAGGCCTAGTGACTCGTTTCACCCGGTAAGGGCCTTCCCACTTCGGCGTCAACTTGTTGGAATTCTTGGCAGACTGAACACGCCGAAGAACAAGGTCGCCTTCCTCGAGACTTCTGGCGTTAACTTTGCGGCTATGGTAGCGGCGCAAAGCTTGCTGGTAGCGAGCAGCTCGCACAGTAGCCTGAAGACGGTCTTCCTCAAGGAGCAGCGCGTCATCTTGTCGCAGCTGCTCTTGCTCAAGATCATCATAAGCGAGCACTCGAGGTGACCCGTATACGAGTTCCGTGGGGAGAACTGCCTCTGCTCCATAGACTAGAGCGAAAGGTGTCTGGCCAGTGGCTCGATTTGGCGTCGTCCTGATCGACCAAAGAACCATCGGCAGCTCCTCGATCCAGTTTCTTCCGCACTTGTGCAGCTTGTCGAAAGTCCTGGTCTTGAGCCCACGCAGCACTTCAGCATTTGCCCTCTCCGCTTGACCGTTGCTTCTTGGGTGAGCAACAGAAGCGAAGCAGACCTTGGCGCCAAGGTCTTGGACGTGCTGCATGAAGGTGCGGCTCGTGAATTGCGTACCGTTGTCGGTGATTATCCTATTAGGGATCCCAAAGCAGTAAACAATCGACCTGAAGAACTTGACTGCTGACTGTGTTGTCACCTTCCTCACTGCTTCCACTTCCGACCACTTTGTGAACTTGTCGATTGCAACGTACAAGTACTCAAAGCCCCCGATTGTTCAAGGAAAGGGGCCGAGAATGTCGAGCCCCCAGACCGAAAATGGCCAGGATAAAGGGATCGTCTGGAGAGCTTGAGCTGGTTGGTGTATCTGCTTGGAATGGAACTGGCACGCTTCACACTTGGTTACTTGTGCGGTTGCATCCTGGAGGGCTGTCGGCCAAAAGAAACCTTGGCGGAATGCTTTGCCGGCAAGTGCTCTTGCGCCAATGTGGTGACCACATATGCCTCCATGTATCTCTGCCAACAGCTTTTCTTCATCTTCCCGATGAATACACTTCAATTTCACACCGTTGAGTCTTCTTCTGTACAGTGTGTTGTCGACAAACTGGTACATACTTGACTGCCGGGCTACTCTTTCCGCTTCTTCTTGCTCTTCGGGAAGTTCTCCTGTCTGAAGGAAACGGACAATCTGCTGTGCCCATGCTGGAGCTTGTGGCTCGACAACAAGGACTAAAGGCAAATCTGCTACTGCGGGAACGTCCGCTTCTACGGCGAGAGCCTGCGGCTCCGCCGGAGCTTGACGTTCCCCGGCAAGCTTGCCGGAGCAAAACTTGTCGGGAGCTTCTGCTTCAACGGAACAAACCCGAGGGCTTGCCGGAGCAAACTGCTCCTCAGCTCTCTTGGCATTGATCTTGGGGACCTTCTTGGCGGCGGCTTCGGGAAGCTCTGCCGGAAAATAGTCACCAGAAATCAACTTCCTCTTTTTGCTCTGTCCAGTTGATGGCGTTACAGACGGTTGAGTCAGCTTGAGCACAAAGATCCCTGGTTCCACAGGTAACTTAAGTGCGGCGCACTTTGATAGGCCATCGGCAATGGCGTTCTGAGCTCTTGGAACATGCTCCATCTGTAGGCCGTCAAAGTGCTCTTCTAGCTTTCTCACTTCGTCGACGTAAGCTTCCATCAACGGACTCTGATAGCTCTTGTTCACTTGGCGGACGACAAGCTGTGAGTCACCCCGGACAATGAGCTTCTTGATCCCAAGGTCTGCCGCGATCCTTCGTGACAAGCGCCTCGCGGGATTCCAGCTTGGCTTGCCGCGCGCGGTAGAGCGACACCAGCTTCCGCAGCAGCCGCTCCTCCTCAGGCTCGCTGCTGCTGCTGCTCGGCGCGTCAACCAGCGTCGGCCCAGCGGAGGCGAGCACCTCTCCGTCGAAGCTCTCCCCCTCGACCGGCGCCTTGGAGCTTGACGCCCAGGGGAGGTTGATGAAGACGCCGTCGCCGGCCTTCAGGTAGACGCCTGGCTGGGGCTCTTCTGAGCCTGGCGCTGCGGCGGCGGCGGGGAGGTCGGCGGTCGACGTAGCGCCTGGCGCTCCTGCGGCCTCAGGGCCGTCAGTGCGATCGCCAGACCCCCCCTCCTGCTTCTTCAGTGGCAGCGGCGTCGGCGGCGGCAACCTCAGTCTCCATCGACTCCGCAGCAGATGGGTCTGACGGCCGGAAAAGGGAGAAGAGTCAAGCTAATATCCAACAAAAAGAAGATCAAAAGAAGAAGAACCCAAGGGAAGTTTTGAAGCGAAAGGATTACCTGTACCGGGTTTTGCAGTCGTGGTCTCCGCCGTCGGGGGGCCGCTGGTGCTGTCCCTTGCCGGAGAACTCTCCCTTGCCGGAGGACTCTCCCTTGGCTCCTGGTGGGGCTGCTCTGCTCCTACACAAACCAACAGTCAGATATCAGCAAAGACAGAGTATCCATGCACACCTCACAGCAGAAAGCGAACCATATACTTACGCTGGGGGCTGCTCTGGAGAAAAGATGCCGAGTCCGGCAAGGTTGTCTCGGGCGCACCCCCTGCTGTCGCGGTGGGTTCGTCCTCGATGACAATCACCGGGACCTTGGCTCTCTTTGCTGCTCTCTGGGCCAGAGTCCTAAAGAGGAACAAGTTCAGAGTAAAGCAAACATGATAAAAGACAAAACAGCAAGGATTGAAGAACTACAAGTACAACAAGAGAATCTTACTCTTCTTCTTCTTCGTCGGAGCTGAACGTGGAGAAGTCGAAGTCCAGCCCACGTCCAGCACGAGGAGGCGGAGGAGTAGTTTCCCTTGGCCGCTTGGCGGGAACAGTGGCGGTGGCCTGAGACGACCCCGCTCCAGTTGCCGTCGCAGCGTGAGGTGCTCCCGTGGCAACAGTGCTTGCCGCGGTGGAGCATGTCACGCAGCGCGGCGACTGTTGACTCGCCTGCCGCTCCGCTAAGTCACCGGCCTTGCGGAGACGCCTTCTTGGTGGGGATGGAGGCTCTTCTTGCGGCGAGCTGCCTGAAGATGAGGAGGAAGAGGAGTTGATTTCCAGCGAGCCGCTCGTATCCTTGGCGGGCTCGCTCGACTCGACGTCATGCCCGGCAAGCCCTTTCTCGCCGGAGGGCTCCCCTCGCTCGGCATGGCTTGCCGCTTCTGCAGCCTCTGCCTCCTCCACGGTGAATCCAAATTCGCCCGCGACTGCGGCTGCCGCCGCCTCTTCCAGCCTAGTGGCGATGCGTGTCATCTCCGCATCGGTGGTGTCGCGGGTGAGGCTATCCTTTTTGTCGGAGCGGATCGACACTTCTACCAAGCCGTCAAAGAATTGCTGCACGACGTCGTCTGCAGGCTCTTGCCAAATTGGGACAATTCCATGCGAATCGCACAGCGGCATCATTGCACGGATGCGGTCGAGCGCGGAGTTGTTGCATAGCGGAACAACCCCCCCCCCCCCCCCGGCAACCTGAACACTTCGGGATGTTGAGGGTCATACTTGAACAGCTCCTGGAGCATCGCGTTAAGCTCCAGAACAGTGAAGTTGAAGTTGAGGCCCGGCCGCAGCCTCATGATATCCGCCGCATTCTTGAATTCCCAGGCGGGTCTCCCCCGTTCCTGCAGGGGGGCGATGCGGCGACGAAGAAAATCTGCGCCAATAGCACCTACAGTAAGCCCGGCGAGCCTGAGGCGCAGGATCCGGGTGACGGCAATCTTCAGCCTATCGTCTTCCGGGGCCACGTCACTCCAATCGCTGCCGCGTGCTACTGGGGTTTGTAGCCGGGCGGTAAACGGCTGCGGTTTCTCCTCGTCAATCCAGCACAAGTCTGCTCTCCATTCCTACCACTTGCCGCGGAACTCTCCCTCTAGATAAGTGTCCTTCTTGCCGGCCCTTGAGATCCAGGTGATTCCGCCGGATAAAGGCTCTCCTCTCTCTACTCGGGGCATAAAGAAGTGGCGAAAAAGGGCTACATTGGGATGGACTCCGACAAAATTTTCGCAGAGATGTGCGAAAACTGCCATGGTCAGAACAGCATTGGGGGTGAAATCAAGGAGGTGGAACCCGTAGGTGTTCATAATGTTGCAGAAGAACTCGGAGAAGGGCGGGCAGAGCCCGCAGTAGAAGAACAAGGCGAAGAAGGGATATCCGTTTGGAGCCGTCTTCCAAGCGGTGGCTGGAAGTACCTTCGTGCGCGGATGCGCTCACGTCTCCGTCGACCAGAAGAGGTAGTAGTTCTCCCTCAGCTCCCTCGCGGCGAGCTTGGGGGGGGG
>NW_024119600.1:0-11416 GCF_003073215.2 Triticum urartu
TATATATGATGGAACTTGTGTGTTGGCTATGATTGTTATATGGATGCTTGTTGTATATATATGTGTTGGATATCTCATAGGTGAAATAGTGACCTGAGATTAAGAAAAAAAATTAAAAAAATTGTTACTAATGGCGCACTACCATGTGGTGTGCCATTAGTATAGCAGACACTAGTGGCGCACCGTGGGCAAAACTAATGGCGCACTGCCTGGTGCACCATTAGCATACCAGATACTAATGGCGCACCAGGGGTGCGCCATTAGTAAAAAATTCTAGTGGCGTGATACTAATGGCGCACCGGTGGTGCGCCATTAGTAGGCAAAACCGGTGCACCATTAGTAGGCCTTTTTCTAGTAGTGTCATACCAAGCTTGTCAAATGTTCATAACGTCTGCATCTGCTCTTGCAATAGGTCCGTCACCTAGCGGTGCATCAAGGACATAATTCTTTTGTGCAGCAATGAGGACAATCCTCATATCATGGACCTAGTCCGCATCATTGCTACCATCATCTTTCAACATAGTTTTTCTCTAGGAATATATCAAAAATAAACGGGGAGCTACATCGCGAGCTATCGATCTAGAACATAGTTATGCAAATACTATGAGGACTAAGTTCATGATAAATTAAGTTCAATTAATCATGTTACTCAAGAACTCCCACTTAGATAGACATCCCTCTAGTCATCTAAATGATCACGTGATCCATATCAACTAAACCATGCCCGATCATCACATGAGATGGAGTAGTTTTCAATGGTGAACATCACTATGTTGATCATATCTACTATATGATTCATGCTCGACCTTTCAGTCTCAGTATTCCGAGGCCATATCTGCATATGCTAGGCTCGTCAAGTTTAAGCCGAATATTCTGCGTGTGCAAAAGTGGCTTGCACCCGTTGTATCTGAACATAGAGCTTATCACACCCGATCATCACGTGGTGTCTCAGCTCGAAGAACTGTCACACTGGTGCATACTAAGGGAGAACACTTATCTCTACTATTAAAGCAGAATCGAACATCGTGATGGTTCGACCTGCTGTTTCCCACATACAATTGGCACTATCCCTTCCACGCACGCGTAAGAAAAGCAGCCCACCCCGCATGGATCAGTATAACGTGGCCCCATCCACGACCGAGAGAAAACTGCCGCTACACACGCACACACATGTCTCCGTTTCTCCTCTCTCCCCAACTTGCTCCCGATCCCATCTCTCTCCATGAAAAGTTGCCACCGCCGCTGGCTGTGCTCGCCGCCCCACGTCCTCTCCTTCCCCTACCGCGCGCGGATCTAAGTGAGGCATGTCTCCCATCCCTTGTGCCCGCCGTGGAAGAGAGGGAGAGAGAAAGAGAGAGGTGGGAGAGAGAGGGAGAGCAAATAGTGGCGGCGCTGGCCTAATCGCTGATAGTGGAAGATGAGGTCGTGGTTCCCACGCGTCGTGTCAGTACAACGTGGCCCCATCCACGACCGAGAGAAAACTGTCGCTACACACGAACACACACATCTCCGTTTCTCCTCTCTCCCCAACTTGCTCCCAATCCCATCTCTCTCATGAAAAGTTGCCGCCACCGCCGGCTGTGCTCGTCGCCCCGCCTCCTCTCCATCCACTGCTGTGTGCGGATCTAAGTGAGGCGTGTCTCCCGTCCCTTGCGCCCGCCGTGGAAGAGAGGGAGAGAGAAAGAGAGAGGTGGGAGAGAGAGGGAGGAGCAGACAGCGGCGGCGCTGGCCTAATCGCCAACAGTGGAAGATGGGGTCGTGGTTCCGACGCGTCGTGGGTCGGTGCTACTGAGGCACGGCCGTTGACTTCCTTGTTTGCTTCTGGCCGCGGGCACACCTTCTCCTTATGTCACCCAAGACGGTCTACAGTCCATCAGGGTCATCATAACCACCGTCGAGGTTATCACACCCTACTCAGTCGCTAACCCAGCGAGGTTAAAAGCTTGCCTTGCCTTTTGTCTTTTTTCTTGTGCTGGTAAGAACAAATGTCGGCTGTTATCCTCTTGTCATGGCCCTGTTAAGTACAGTTATCTCTGTATAAAAAGTCACATATAGACTGTGTTTCATAATAGCATTGTAGGCAAAGGTTTGGAACATGCAGTGATCAATATTTAGACAACAATTTTCAGTACAGTATTCTGAGGAATACTAGATGGTCTAAGGTGGTAACCTCAGATTCGTGTGTTGTTTCATATGCTGTAGTTTTCTGCTTCACATGAAATTTTCACATGGAAAAGGGGCTAAGTTTGGTGGGGTTTGTATTTCTCATCACTTTGTGTTTAATATTTTGCAGTCCTTAATTGCCATCGTTAAGGTCAATTAGTGCTAGCACTTAATACTCTCTGTTCAATTATGGGGTGGCAGACCAAGCATTGCAGAGCTTGGCATTTTAAGAATCTCAGGTAATATGATTCTTCTATGTAGTGACACATCGGCTTTTAGCAATCTTCAAAGTGAATGATAATTTAGTGTTGTATTTCCAAGAATGGAAATTGCAATTGCAAATGATTTTTTTGACTAAAAATTTAAACTTGTTCGCAAGTAAATATTAATTTTAGTTTACAAGTAAACAAGCAAAACTTTTTTTAGAAATAAACCTTTTCTCCTTATTTTTTACACTGTCTCTATTGATGCAGATAGGAAATTTAGTAACTTGAAAAGGTTGGCCGCCGAGAACTTCATTTATGCACACAACCATCCATGGATTAGATAGGATGTTTGATGCAATGCCTACATCGACCACCCTGAGCTCGCCAATGAATCCGGCCGGGCACATGATGCCATTAACGGCAAGAATGACAATGTACCTTCATGCAACATTGCATCGATGTCGTATATACACTCCAAAATTAACAAAATAATTTGACCATCTGTGCATTTTCAATTTCTAAATCTCTGGTTGCTGATGATGTGTAGGATGGTTGAAAGAACAAAAATGCTTTAGTGTTGAGTACTGCTCAAATTTGGGTAAACATCATAGACATGCACACCCTTTGAATGGAACAGAGAAAACATACAGAAGATTATGGTTGTATATCGAGTTATATTACTGTGAGAAAGTGAAGATTTGACTATTTTCTATCAGTTATGGGTTGGCGAGGAGCCGAGGATGAGTTGAGGCATAAATCCAGATGATTTTAAGTCGTATCCAAGTGGGTCACGTCACCAGACTTCAGTGGGTTAACTATTATACTAACCCTCTGCATGTTTATGATGATCGAAGACACTTACTTTTGCTGTAGTCATGAAGTGTCAGATGTTGCAGGTTGAAGTCTTTTTCTATCTAATAGAGTTAATGTACCTCCCATTAGCTATTAAGAGGACAAAGGTAAGTAATTTTGGCGCTCCTTTCTGGATGAAATGTTTACGCAGTAAATCCTAACCATGCTAGCAATGTTTAAAACTGTATATAAGATACGGTTGCCACCGTATGTATAATTTAACATGCACTTAAATCTATGTAGACAAATTTCCTAGATTTTTCTGGTGAAGATTTGACAGGAATGCACTAGATTTGTGTGGTGGCATGTAGTCAAACAGTGGGAAAGACTTTGCAGGAGATAGAAGTTTCACTCTTACGAACACAATGAAAGGTACCCTCTACTCTTTCCTTTGACAAACCATTCCAGATGATGACCCTGTCGTATTTTATCTTGATAATCAAAGATTCCTTGGAATCATGTGTGTGTGGCAGCGGCACCTTCACTACTGCTGGGGCCAGACCACCCGAGTCCAAATAATTTAGGAGGTAGCTTCTTTTGTGTAATGTAACTATATGTGGAGTTTCTCTTTCAACATGGCTTCTATAAATGGCTGCCTGGTCATGGCAAGTACTTTTATTCTTAATATTTTGTGTAGGTTTGTTTATCTTGAATTTAGTAAGCATAATAAAGCTCATGCTTTCAAGGAAATGATTCACAATTGCATTTTTGAGCTATCATGAAAGGAGTACTTTCTAGACAGCTACAGGAATGAGAACCAGCAGGAAACAGAATGCAAGGCTTGTCAGATGGGTACCAAGAAAAAGGCTAGCCCCAAAACCTACAATGTGTTCCTTCTGTTTGAAACCTCGTGGACTCAAGCTTCACGTACAATCCAACACAGAGATCGCACAAAAAATTCCAAGCATGGCAGGCGGAAACAATAGAGAAAATGAGAGGAAGACAATAAACATGTACAATCATGGTGAGAGGGAAAAAGAAATAAAATGAAATTCACTTTATTTTAACCCATTCTCTCTTTGTTCTTTCTCTGCCATTCTCTTTTCTTTCTCACCCATATGTCTAAAATAAACCGGAAGAGCATGGAAGAGGAAGACAATAAACATGTACAATGACATGGTAAAAAAATAGACATGAAAAATTTAGGTTGAATGTTAACACATGTCTTTTTGTTATTCCCGTGGCAATGCACGGGCATCTAACCAGTACCTTGAAATTTAGTGAGGGATCATCTTATAATGCTACCGACGTACTAAGCAAAATATGATGCATAAAAGATAAACATCACATGCAATCAAAATATGTGACATGATCTGACCATCATCATCTTGTGCCTTTGATCTCCATCTCCAAAGTACCGTCATGATCTCCATCGTCACTGGCATGACACCATGATCTCCATGATCTTGATCTCTATCAATGTGTCATCACATGGTCTTCTCGCCAACTATTGCTTTGCAACTATTGCTATCGTATAACGATAAAGTAAAGCAATTATATGGCGCTTGCATCTTATGCAATAAAGAGACAACCATAAGGCTCCTGCCAGTTGCCGATAACTTCAACAAAATATGATCATCTCATACAACAAATTATATCTCATCACGTCTTGACCATATCACATCACAACATGCCCTACAAAAACAAGTTAGACGTCCTCTACTTTGTTGTTGCAAGTTTTACGTGGATGCTACGGGCTGAGCAAGAACCGTTCTTACCTATGCAACAAAAACCACAACGCGGTATAGTGATTGCTTTTTGATCTTTAGAAAGAACCCTGTTCATTGAATCCAATTCAACTAAAGTGGGAGAAACTGACACCCACCAGCCACCTGTGTGCGAAGCACGTCAGTAGAACCAGTCTCGCGTAAGCATACGCGTAATGTCGGTCTGAGCCGCTTCATCCAACAATACCGCTGAATCAAGAATCAACTAGTGACAGCAAGCAATATGTATATACCCATGCCCACAACTCCTTTGTGTTCTACTCGTGCATATAACATCTACGCATAGACTTGGCTCGATGCCACTGTTGGCGAATGTAGTATTTCAAAAATTTCCTATGATCACGCAAGATCTATCGAGGAGAAGCATAGTGCTACCTCTTGAGCATGCGTTGGTTTTTCCCTTGAAGAGGAAAGGGTGATGCAGCAAAGTAGCCTAAGTATTTCCCTCAGTTTTTGAGAACCAATGTATCAATCCAGTAGGAGATTACACGCAAGTCCCTCGTACTTGCACAAACAATCAAGAACCTTGCAACCAATGCGATAAAGGGGTTGTCAGTTCCTTCAAGGCCACTTTCAAAAGTGAGATCTGATAAAGATAATAAGATAAATATTGTTGGTATTTTTGTTGTATAGATTGAAAAGTAAAGATTGCAAAATAAATGGCAACAGAAATAAATAGTTGACAAAAGATTAATATGTTGGAAGATAGACCCAGGGGCCATAGGTTTCACTAGTGGCTTCTCTCAAGATAGCATAATCTACGGTGGGTGAACAAATTACTGTCGAGCAATTGATAGAAAAGCACATAGTTATGAGAATATGTAGGCATGATCATGTATATAGGCATCATGTTCGTGACAAGTAGACCAAAACAATTATGCATCTACTACTATTACTCCACACATCGACCGCTATCCAGCATGCACCTAGAGTATTAAGTTCATAAGGACAGAGTGACGCATTAGGGAAGATGACATGATGTAGAGGGATAAACTCAAGCAATCACTACAAAAATATACACTTCTGTGATGATATGTGTTTGTCACAGTAGGTCTCGTTTTTTGTCATGCATGTACATCCATGACGATTTTATGACAGAATCAAGATAGTCATACCTGTGCTGTCGTAGAAGCGTTCCATGACATTACCAAAATTATCATCACGGAAGTGTCCACTTCCATGATGATAAATCGCGCGTCACAGAAGTGCTTTTGTCAAGGGTGACCGACATGTGGCATCCACCATAACGGAATGCCGTTAACCTATCGGGTCCGGTTTTGGATCCAATAACCCGTTAACAGCCTAGACCAATGGGGTTTTACACGTGTAAAATCATCATTGGCCGGAGGAAACACATGTTGTCTCACCGTTGGGATAGATGTCATCCACTCATTGGACAGGAGGCGCCTATGATAGGTCGACACGTGGCATGGCTCAACAGTGGCCCATTCCGGTGAAAAAGGTCGGCCCAGTAAAAATTAGCAGGCCGACCCATATAAGGCCTACTTGTGACAGGTCCATTTAACCCCATGACCCATACGAGATGTGCCAATTCGGCCCATCAACGGCCCGTTAAAGATTTGACACCATTGCAGCCCATCATCAGTTCGAGCCCGTTAACAGCCCGCTATATATTTGGGTTCAATATCGGCCCGATGAGATTTCGGCCTGTTAGCGGCCCATTCAGTGGATGGGCTAATTTTCATGATGTACATCTTTCAGCCTTTTAGCGACCCATTTAAATGTTGGGCTAATTTCCAGCCCAGTGTGTCTTTCAGCCTGTTGACGGCCCATAAATCAGTTGGGCCATTTGTAGTCGGACCTGAGTTTTGTCCTTTTAGCGACCCATTTAAGCGTTGGGCCAATTTCCGGCCTGGTGTGTCTTTTAGCCTGTTGACGGCCCATATATCTGTTGGGCCATTTGTAGTCGGACCTGAGTTTTGGCCTTTTTAACGGCCCATGCCCTTCATGGTCCAATACCAACCCGGTTTCTCTTTCGGCCTGCTAAAGGCCCAGAACACAGTTGGACCATTTACAATACGACCCGATTTTCGGCCTCTTAGCGGCTCATGCTCTTCATGGTCCAGTACAAGCCCGCTGTCTCTTTCGGCCTGCTAAAGGCCCACAGTATAGTTGGGCCATATGTATCCCGAACTTAGTAACGGCCTGTTAACGGCCCGTGAAATCAATTGGGCCCACCTGTTGCCCGCTTCGATGTCGGCCTGTTAATAACCCTGGAGTTAAGAGGGCCGACCATTAACTTTCGGCCTGGTAATGGCCCATTAACTTAATGGGCCCAGTAAAGTTCGTACATGTCTTTAGGCCAAATTAGATAATTTGAGCCTATTACGACGAGCAATTATGCACAGGACCAAAACCGATCAAGCAAAGGTACGACATACAGGGGAAAATGTTGCACATCCAGCATAGGAAATTACATCCACTGGGCAATCAAAGATTGATGCCAGTGCAAATAAATGAACAGAACCTAACGATCTACAGCATCACAATCTGCAACCTCAGCACGGATGACACCCATAAGCATGTAGGCAAGTTCTTGCTGCTTTGCTACACTGCCTCTGAAAACATTGATCAGTTGTTGTGTCGCACGACTCTACACCTATGATTCCTCCACCATTTCCATTATTCCTTCAGCCATTAATTGGTTCACAAACATACATTCTTTCTGTTGCATTCGAGACAGAGGATACTAAACAAATTCAGATAGCAATTTTGGCAGGCTTGTATTATTGATAGTGGAGAGTGTCTCGACCACTGCATCATAACATAAATTAGGAGGGGAACCAAACAGATTAATCATGAGTTATTGCCATATTACCTGGCCTAGATCTATTGGAAAGAAACAATGGGGTTGCCTTGCTATTTTCAGAGTTTGTCTTCTTATCTTCAGCAGCCTGCACCAAATTAAGACACTAGCATTGCTATCATTGGCCAAGTCAGATAATAGGAAAGCAACATTGGCACAAAGAACATTTGGGCAACTTGCCAACACCAAATTAACACAATATGGCATAGCTATCATCAGCCAGGTAAGGCAATACGAAAGCAACATTGACACAATGAATGAATGGGCAACCAGAGAAGCACTACAATTCAGTAATGTGCATGATATGAGATAGTACACTCATGCAGCTCAGGATGCAAAACTACCAGGCAGTTTTCCTTACAAAAATCAACATTGTGGCATTTAATGATACATTTTGCTACAACTAAATTTAGATCAGATAAAGGTTGGATTCACACCAATTAACAACATGCATGCTGATGTAAAAGTATAGTGATATACAACAGGTACTTACATCTGCATTGGAGCACAGAGAATTCCCGCAAGAATCTTTCCTCACAGACGATACCAGTGCAGGAATTCTTCTATCTGTTGTGCTTATTTTCTAAAAGAGAGATGGGTAAGAAACATGTAGAAAATATGATCAGCATGCTATAAAATTTCATGATGCAAGGATACGCACACGCTTCTTAGAATGGAGTTGACATATTTTTGCTGGACTGGAGCGGACTAGTTCTTTGGCCACTGGAATCTGCTTATTATCAGTAGGAGTTGGGTTTCTCTGTGCTGGAGCAGTATCTATAAAAACTGGAGTTGGTTTATTATGTCCTGGCATTTGGATCTTTTGCAAAGACCTGGTTTATAACCCTTCAGATTCTAACATTGTTGTCTTCCCCTTGCATGCCTTGTATAGAAGAATGGTGCTTCAATTATAAAAGATGCTACAACAGAGAGATGGGATAGGTACTGAAGAATAGAAAGGCATGACATATTGACATGTATTCCCTCCATCTGGAAAAAAATGGATGGGTCTAGGTGTATTTAAGTTCTAGATACATCCTTTTTTATCCATTTCGGCAACATGTAATCCGGACAGAGGGAATATGGTGTAAGAGCTAGGGATACCACAGGACAACACAGTAAAAAACACACTAGTTGAATCTAAAATTGTATGCTAGCAGAATATGTACCGAAAAACTAAGGCAGCATACACGTGTATGATTGGGAAACTAAGATGTCATTGCAACAGAGCACTAGAACAACACTTCAATGTAAAAAAACATGGTATGGTAGACAGATGAAGTACATACTGACGACTAACAATGCATAAGATATTCAGAAGCATGATGTCCAAATTAAGCATATGACATTGCGATAGAGTAGAATGACAGTACTTGAATTTGAAAACATGTTATCATGAATGGAATAGGTACTGAAAAACAGGAAGGCATGGCATATTTACATGCATGATCAGCATGCTAAGCACATGGCATTGCAACAAAGTAGATACACTCCAGGACATTATATGCATGTTGTACCCATATCACGGGCCAAGTTAGAGCAAGGACCTTGTGTGGTGAAGAGGATTCAACATATTTCTGCAAGTCTTCCGAAGAACTGCCTTTACATGTTCCATCATATTGGGTATCATTGACGTCAAGTTTATTGGCCTTTACATTGCTCCATGAGGTTCTTGTGTATATATGAGTGTGTGCAATTATATCTGACATGCGTGGAAGACAACTAGTAGTTAGATTTATGTAATGAGTGCCTGGAGGTGACGACATAAATAGTAGGATTGGGGTTAACTAGCAGCAACAGGTCTCAAAAACTAAAGGGAGAACACAGATGAAAGCTATAGAATATGTATCATTTGTACTCGAGATTAACTATATGGCACACAAAAGTATTAAAGAACAACATAGGTAATACTAGAAGTGGTATAATACTATAACCCCAGCCTGTGGGATAGCATTGGCTGATGGATGATAACTATGGAACAACGTTACCTAAAGAACAAGTATCTTAGCTGAACCATGGAACAGTGTTAACTCCTGAACAAGACCCGTAAGAGATCAGCATGAATATACAGTGAAATGTGATAATCTATTTTCCATGCTTAGATGAATAACAAAGCCATAAATGTTGCACACAAGTACTATGATGGTACAACCTATCTGGCCACCATCCATAGGAGTGAGCATCATGTGCTGACTTGTCGATGGCCCTACAGTTGTTGTGGCTGTCCATGTCGGGCACGCGCATTCGATGCAGGGAACTGTTGAGTGGGGACTATAGCTCCCTTCTGGTGTATGCTTCCCTTCTTGGAGCAGCTGCGGTGAGTCGAAAGATAGTGTGGCTGAAGATGCAGATAACACATAATGTTAAGAATGACACATCTCTTTGATCTGAAGAAATACGCTAAGAGATCAGCAGCAAGGTACGAGTGGTCACACGTCTGTTGACTGAAGACTAAATTGGGGTCACACGATTTTATTTTATTTTGGTACTGTCCGATCTACACTAGATGGCTTGATGGCCGTCTTGTGCCTCCCGGATGACACTGTTAGGAATCTTCCCCGAAGAGCCAGCAACCAACGGAGAGCAGCCTACCTCTGTCGTCCGTGGCCCCGGCCAAAACCCCGCTCCCCGCCCCACCGCACTGCCGTGGTAGCGCCGCCCTTGGGTCAATCCACAAAGACTCCCTGTCATCCAGATCCGGCGGCGGTAGTACCTTCAACACACACAACTCTAAGATAGCCATCTAAGCGCTGCTTCCGCGGTGAACTTGCGGCCCTACACCCTTACGTTAGACACCAGCCAACCGGCAGCCTAGGACCTCCGCCGCCTCGAGGGGTGCTGCTTCCCATTGGGAATCAATTGGCCCAGCATAAAAGTTCAGACAACTGACGCCTATATAAAGTTATTTGAGATGAGGGTGCGACCTATCTGGGGGAATGGTGAAGTAGGCAGGTCCAGCTGCCGAGTCGGTGAGGCCGACGCGGTTGTGGTGGCGACCGGCGGCACGGAACCAACTATGTCGCGACAGTCGATGGCTACGGGGAAGCAGCGCCGGGACTCTGGACGTGTAACATCCCAAATTTTCAATTTGGAATGTTATACATTAGACCATCATTGCATATCATAATTTATTTGCTTTTGGTTTTGATCCTAGAGATTCCACGCAACTCAATGACCCACGGAGAGAGTTGGGGATTTCGTTATTTTCATATTTGAGTTTTCTCAAATTTTGCGAATAGGATCATTTGATTTTAATTATTTTATCATCAGTTATTTCTATTACAAAAATATGACAGAGGGAATAATATGACTTTCCCAAAATAAAGAAATATTGAGGATTTCATAATAAAATCAAATAAGATTTTATTTCGGAGTTTTCGGTATTTTATTTGAATTTAGGAAAAATGTAGGTTTTCAAAATTGCATTTAGGCCCCAAATAAATGTTCACCTTATGCGGCTTGATTTTAGAAGCCCAGGACAATTTATTTAGGGATTTTTGGAGTCCGTTTAGTATTTCTTTTATTTGTTTTTCTGCGCGGAATAATTAAAAAAACGTGAACCGACTTTGGGCCGTACCCGAGCGGGACTCCGCCCGGGGGCAGCCTTTATAAGCCGCCCGACACGCGCCCCCCCAGCCCAC
>NW_024119601.1:0-11143 GCF_003073215.2 Triticum urartu
TACGTTGACAATGAAAGTATACCGCTCAAAATACAATTTATCTCTATTGCAAAACCGAGCTTTGGCATCTCTACAAATCACTTCTTCCCTCTGTGAAGGGCCTATCTATTTACTTTCATGTTGAGTCATCATCTTCTTATTAAAAAGCACCAGTTGGAGAGCACCACTGTCATTTGCATTCATTATTGTTAGTTTACATTGAGTATGACTTGACTGGATCTCTTTTACCATGAATTACAATGTCTAGTCAGTCCTTGATCTTTAAAGGTGCTCTGCATTTATGTTTTGCGGTCTCAGAAAGGGCTAGCGAGATACCATCTTGTTATATCATATTATGATTGTTTTGAGAAAGTGTTGTCATCCGAGATTTATTATTATTGCTCGCTAGCTGATTATGCCATTGATATGAGTAAACTTGAGACCTAAGTGTTATTGTGAATGTGGTTAGTCATGATCTTTGTTGAAAACTTGAATGTTGGCTTTACATATTTACAACAAGAGCAAACAAAGTTTGTAAAAGTTTTTCTTTATCACTTTCAGTTTATCAACTGAATTGCTTGAGGACAAGCAAAGGTTTAAGCTTTGGGGAGTTGATACGTCTCCGTCATATCTACTTTTCCAAACACTTTTGCCCTTGTTTTGGACTCTAACTTGCATGATTTGAATGGAACTAACCCGGACTGACGCTGTTTTCAACAGAATTGCTATGGTGTTATTTATGTGCAGAAACAAAAGTTCTCGGAATGACCTGAAACTTCACGGAATATCTATTCGGAAATAATAATAAATCCTTGCAAAAGATGAAGACCAGGGGCCCACCACCTGTCCACAAGGGTGGGGGTGGGCCCCTTGGAGCTCCTCCGACCTCAACTCCAACTCTATATATTTGCTTTCGGGGAGAAAAAAAACAGAGAAAAGGATTCATCGCGTTTTACGATACGGAGCCGCCGCCAAGCCCTAAACCTCTCGGGAGGGCTGATCTAGAGTCCGTTCGGGGCTCCGGAGAGGGGCATTCATCGCCGTCGTCATCATCAACCATCCTCCATCACCAATTTCATGATGCTCACCGGAGTTCATGTATTCACTATGTGCTAATGCTTTGGTCTGGTACTCTATTAAAAGGAGGCCTTAATATCCCTTAGTTTCCGTTAGGACCCCGCTGCCACGAGAGGGTAGGACAAAAGATGTCATGCAAGTTCTTTTCCATAAGCACGTATGACTATATTCGGAATACATGCCTACATTACATTGATGAATTGGAGCTAGTTCTGTGTCACCTTAGGTTATGACTGTTACATGATGAACCGCATCCGGCATAATTCTGTATCACCGATCCATTGCCTACGAGCTTTCCATATATTGTTCTTCGCTTATTTACTTTTCCATTGCTATTTCTATCATCACTACAAAATACCAAAACATTACGTTTGCTACTGCTACCTTTTGCTATCGTTACCACTACTATCATATTACTTTGCTACTAAATACTTTGCTATAGATATTAAGTTTCCAGGTGTGGTTAAATTGACAACTCAGCAGCTAATACTTGAGAATATTCTTTGGCTCCCCTTGTGTCGAATCAATAAATTTGGGTTGAATACTCTACCCTCGAAAACTGTTGCGATCCCCTATACTTGTGGGTTATCATAGTCTCTACCACAAGCTTGGGGGAGCCTTCTCCAATTACTTAATGTTTTGCCCGATCATCCTCTTAAGAAAAATGAAATACTTGATATCTTTTATAATGGACTAACAGATGCTTCCAGAGACCACCTGGATAGTTGTGCAGGTTGTGTATTCAGGGAAAGAACACTAGATGAAGCTGAAATTTTATTGAATAATATGTTGACTAATGAAAATAATCGGACACTTCCTGATCCAATTCCTGAACCAACTCATAAGCAACTCTGGAAAAAGGGGTATTCTATTTCTCAGTCCTGAAGATATGCAAGAGGCAAAGAAATCTATGAAAGAAAAAGGTATTAAAGCTGAAGATGTTAAGAATTTACCTCCTATTGAAGAAATACATGGTCTTAATTTATCGCATGTTGAAGAAGTACATGGTCTTGATAACCCGACACAGGTAGTAAAGGTAAATTCTCTCTATAGATATGATAAAGCTGAAATCCCATTTACTAAGTTTGCTAGCCCATGCTTAGATGAGTTTGATAACTTTATGGTTAAGCAAGAATACTTCAATGCTTATTTTGATAGAGAATTAAAATGTGATGCTGATATGCTTGAACACTTGGGTGATTATATGGCTAATATTAAAGGTGAACTTAAACTTATTAGTAAGCATGCTTCTATGGTTACCACTCAAGTAGAACAAGTACTTAAAGCTCAGAATGATTTGCTCAATGAATTTAATAGTAAGAAAAATGATAATGCTGTTAGAGTTATGACTAGAGGTGGTAAAATGACTCGGGAACCTTTTGTATCCTGAGGGCCATCCTTAGAGAATTGAGCAAGATTCTCAGAGAAATAATATTGATGCACCTAGTCCTTTTGAAAGGAAGAAAAAGAAAAATGATAGGACTTTGCATGCTTCTAGTGAACCTGTTATTGATACACCTAAGAATCCTAATGATATCTCTATTTCTGATGCTGAAACCCAATCTAGTAATGAGCATGAACCTAGTGATAATGTTAATAATGATGTCCATGTTGATGCTCAACCTAGTAATGACAATGTAGTAGAGATTGAACCTGCTGTTGATCTTGATAACCCACAATCAAAGAATCAACATTATGATAAGAGAGACTTTGTTGCTAGGAAGCACGATAAGGAAAGAGAACCATGGGTTCAGAAACCCATGCCTTTTCCTCCTAAACCATCCAAGAAAAAGGATGATGAGGATTTTGAGCGCTTTGCTGAAATGATTAGACCTATCTTTTTGCGTGTGCGTTTGACTGATATGCTTAAAATGAATCCTTATGCTAAATATATGAAGGAAATTGTTACTAATAAAAGAAAGATAGCGGAAGCTGAAATTTCCACCATGCTTGCTAATTATACTTTTAAGGGTGGAATTCCAAAGAAACTTGGTGACCATTAAAAGAAACTATGTTAAAACTGCTTTATGTGATCTTGGAGCCAATGTTAGTGTTATATCTATCCCTTTATATCGTAGACTCTATTTGTATAAGTTGACACCTATGGAAATATATTTGCAACTGGCTGACAAATCAACTGCTATACTGGTCAGTATTTGTGAGGATGTGCCTGTTGTGGTTGCAAACGTTACTATTTTAATGGATTTTGTTATTCTTGATATTCCTGAGGATGATAATATGTCTATTCACTACAACAAGAACCCCCCTACAGCAACGTATCAATGCGTTGCCTTATGTCCATATATGTGTTGCTAAGGTCTACACCAACGGATTAGTATCTGTTGCCGTTGGTGGCGTTGGAAGGATCTACAACAACGTATATGCATGCATTGGTAAATAGCGTGTACAAGCGTTGTTAAGTAGCAACGTATAAAGCTAGAGACCAACAACCCTTCATATGCATTGGTGTCATTAAACTTCATTATATAGCATGAACAATTCATGACATTTTATATATTGTCATCCATAATTATTAGGTCAATGCCCATAGTGCATAGGAAGCACAGTATAACAAACCAAAAGATCTCATATATTAAATCGACTATGTTGCATTACAAAGAACATGATCCAAAGATTATAGATTTCATATATTAAATCGACTATGTTGCATTACAAAGAACATGGTCCAACGATTACAGGAGGTGAATCTATATCTAGTAGTGGCCCAATTCTTGACCTTGCAATCAACTATAATGTTTGAAACATTGATCCTAAAATGGCATTCTAATTATCTTGTAGTAGCTCCATTCTTATCCTTGCAATGAACATCTGACCCATGCATCGTCAATTTATCTTGGTGATCTACAACAACAATATGAGGTGAGTAACTTATAGTCGAGGAAATCAGGCTAATAGAGAAGTAAAATTTAAATGGCCACCATACAAATGTGATTAACAAGGACTTAGTTTTATACGTAGATGTGGGGCTAATTAATAATCTGAATAGAAAAACTGCTTTAACATGAATTTATTAAACAACATTATAGATTATGCAACCTATATCTGTCTACTAATTTATTTATTTATCATTGATCAGCAAAACTCCAAGCACCTTTGACCTATAGGATGTGGATGTCCATTGTGAAAACTATCAGCTTGTCTTTACTATTAGAAATTATACAAACATAATATTATATTAACAATGAGATGAATTCAGTAACTAGCTAATGGCAAATCCAATAGTACCGATTACTCGAAAATTGAACATCTCCATTTTCTAGAGGTCTCTGCACTAATTAGCTTTGCGTCACATTACTCCTGTACTACTCAGCTTGGGATGATTCATTAGCCATGCTTGCTATGGTGTATTAAGAGAAAATCTCAGTGCAAACAACTTGAATATCCTTAGATAATCT
This sequence comes from Triticum urartu, assembly GCF_003073215.2. Taxonomy (NCBI): domain Eukaryota; kingdom Viridiplantae; phylum Streptophyta; class Magnoliopsida; order Poales; family Poaceae; genus Triticum; species Triticum urartu. The sequence continues at coordinate 4,473 of NW_024119601.1, forward strand.
ACATCACACAAAACTTCGTAGTTACCTGAGAACTACAAAGTCACAAATTATAATTTCCTGATCCATGAATAAGATTATCAGAACCTGCAGAAGCAAAAACATGAAAAAAAAAAGCATCATCAGATTTGGGATAGTTTCAGCTATCAACTCATGGCCACATTTTCTCTCCAATAAAACATGGCAAGAGGCAACCAAACTAAAAGCGCGAAGAAAGAAAAAAAGTAGATCATCACCCCATCTGATCTAGTGTAGAACATTCCGTATACTATGTTATCTTATAGTTAAGAGATTTCATTTCAACACTAGCCAAATTTAAGCATACGAGGATACATCTAAACTAATTTCGAGAACCTAGGCAGTGCCTATGTAACACTGGGTACTCAAACCAAGCTTCGTGACACACATAGCAACCAAATAGCATGTAACATCAACGGTATCGTTAGTTAGCCATTACTTGCGGAGACGCATTTTATTACCTGCACATGAGAGTCGCACATGGCTTCATGGACACAGCCATGCGACCATTTCAAAGAAAGATTAGGTATACCTGATTGACAGAATTATCAGGCGTGCGTGCACAATCAATGAGACATCTAATATCCAGTTGTCAGCAGAGGACACTCAAGTAACCAAATATGGAGTAGTTACTCACTAAACAAAAATTGTGAAAAGAAAATGAACTTGAGAAGAGGTCACTTGTGTTGGTTGCAGAAACAATCCATGGTTAAGCATTTGTGTATTACACAACACATTTCCCAAAAAAACACATATACAATTCAAAGTAGCTGAGCCAAACACACATGCCATGAATTCATTTGTTACAAAGCAAAAGGCACAATATCTCCCTATTATAGATAGTAGTGCAATGGGGCAAGTACATACTGGTCCACATGTAGTTCAATCAGGAAATTAAAGGAGCTATATGATAAATAAATTCATTAAGGTAAGAGGAAAACAATTGAAAGAACAAAAACTGAAAGATCACAGATACCTCATTCTATATCCACTTATAATTTGAAAGAGCCACCTGAAATCAATGCTGTGAGGTAAAGTAATCACACAGGACAATCAAGAAGCAGAACTGTAGGTACAAACAGTAAAGTAATGGCACTTACGATTGTTCCATGCCCAATTTAAGTTGCTAGATCCACATGAATAAGGGTGAGCAGGAGCAAAAGGGTGATGTAAATTTTGTGAGGAATCAATTGTTGGGGGCAAAAATTAGAAGATTAGCTCACCAAATATGGAAAAGATGAAAGAGAATCGCTAGCTAGCACTTTCACCCCCTAGCAAGGACATGATGGCGTAGTTGCTGCCGGCAGCGCTAGATTGGGCGCGCGCTCGTACAGGCTAGAGGCTCTTCCCCTTGCATTACACATTCATGCATAGAAAGACGTCATGGATTGAACAGGAACATAACACTACGAGTCTGCACCACGAGGCAGAAGTGACAGGGACGGGGCAGCCATCTTCCGACGGCAGCGACATCGACACAGATACATCGCCCTTCCCTTTCTTCTCCTCTTCTTAAGTTATAGACTAGGGTTAGATTGAGACGGTTCTTGATCCTAGTTTCCTGCTACATCCTGGCTAGGGCTGAATTATTCAATTCTCCTCACGAACTAATCAGTTGTTGTGGCTGTTGTGGGCGTATATTTGTTTTTTTTCATTTTCCAGATTTGTGAAATCAATGTAGTATTAGAGTTGATTACCAATATACTTATTAGAGTATACTCTGCTTATTAGTAATTGTGTAATGCCTTTGCAGTGAAGATTTAAACTATGAAGCAACAAGAGAAAAAGATCTTGCATTACTATTAAATGAGAAAATATATACTAGCAATAATCGTGGTAAATAAACATGTGGTTGTCTAGAAAAAGCAATGTGATGATGCATTAATTGATATCTATACGTACATTGATTCATGATTTTTTTATAATAAGAGTACTTGTGCTTGAAATCTCTGGAGGTTTTTGGTTCGTCAATTTTTGCTCGTAACCAGATTACAACATAACTTGAAAACATTACTCGTGTTTGGTTTACATGGCTTGTAATCCCTTTCCATGTAATCCAATTACATTGTTACTCACGGTCGATACCGCTCAAACCTCACTGGCAACAGTTAATGATACCAGGGTTATCCCTCCTGTTCTTTCTCGTCTCCTCAAATCTGATCTCCGACAAGGGGGCGAGGGAGGGGCGGAGGGGTCGTGGTTCGCGTGGGATGCGACAGCCGAGAGCAGCCGAGCCGACCAGGTGGCTCTAACTGACGGTGTCGCTCAACCTATCGGCCGGCACCGGCAAGACGTTCATGGCAGCGGACCAGGAGGACAACACGACGTCCATGGGGTGGCAGTATGTTGTGTAGAGAAGTGAGCCGCCATCGATGGTAGCGCAAGAGCATCACCAGCTGCACGGCTTTTTGGTTTTGGATTCAGTGCTTGCAGTGTTCGTGCTGACCTATGGTTGTTGTTCAGATAAAATCTTCCCCAAGTCATAAATCAGAACGAAATATTGTATATGCATACCGTTACAGTGACAAAACAAACAAATTCGAGTTTTTCTCATTCCATTTCCATTACCAATGTATTATGATTTCATTACCATTTGCGTTACCATGATCTGAACCAAACGTCTCCTCTGTGTTTTGTTGTCTGCCATCATGATATAATAACTAATAATCCCTGCTAAACTCTATATATAACCGAACAGTATTTATATAAAGCGGAATAGTTGATGCAAGGGATTCAATCCCTAAGGGATCTGAGTAACATGTGTTGATTGGTTCTCTTTGGGGAATAAATCGAACTGGACAAATCCTTAAGGAAACAACTAAAGAATTGCACAAGTCAAAAAAGACACAAATAAAGAATTGCAGATGCAGGAGGGACAGAACCAGGCCTGCTGTGCGGCAGTTGAGGAGGCCGGGTCCGCTGGTACTTGTGTCGTTCCTGGCTGTGCGAGCGAACAGCAGCAGCATCTGCATCTCCGGTCGCGCGGAGGAACGGCAGGGGCGATGTCTTCCCGACGCAGTGTGCGTCCCCAATGAGCGGAGAAATTGGCGAGGAAGGCGAGCTTGGAGGAGGAACGAGGGCAGGCGGCCGAGGGCGAGGGGGCGGCGGCGGCGTCTACATCTCCGGTCGCGCGGAGGAACGGCAGGGTCGATGCCTTCCCGAGGCAGAAGGATGGGCGACGGCGCAATGTGCGTTCCTGACGAGCGGAGAAATTGGTGAGGGAGGCAAGCTGGGAGGAGGAACGAGGGCAGGCTACCGAGGGCGAGGGGGCGGCGGGAGCCTTGGTTGCGGGGTTTGCCTCTCGAACATTTTTAGCAAAGGGAGATTTCACCCTTCATGCGCGGGCATTGACAGCGCAAAAAGAGATGGAGGTGGGTAGAGATGGAGGTGGACACGGGGAGGTTAGCGCCAAGTGGGGAAGGTGGGTTCAATCAAGCAACACATTGTATTATTGTCGTTGCTAGACATGTGTTGCTATAGGGGGGTGTTTGTTGTAGTGATTATTCTTGGAAGACCCTTTTTGAATACTGCAGGGGCTGTTATTAATTGCACCAAAGGCAATGTCACTTTTCATGTTAATGGTAATGAGCATACGGTATACTTTCCGAGGAAACAACCTCAAGTCCACAGTATCAATTCTATTGGAAAAATTTCAACAATTACTATTGGAGGTTTTGAATTTCCTCTTCCTACTGTCAAGAAGAAATATGATATTCTTATTGTTGGGGAGATGCATATCCCCGTTGAGGTAACCTAGTGTTATTCGAAAATTCTCCGGTTCCATGTTATTCGAAATGAGTTTGTTAACAAGACCTGATCGACCTTGTTAGTGGATTCCTTTTGGTGAGCATGAGATGGATAAATTTAGAAAACACAACTCTCTGTACCCTCTTTCTACTTTTTGTTATTTATATTAAATAAAGCAAAAATAGTAATTTATGTCTGTTTTCTGAATTACCATGCAATAAAAAATACCCCGAAAATAAAAGTTCTCCAAATACCTTGAAAATTAAATATGATATTTTTCTAGAATATTTGAGAATATATGGCACTGAAAACACAGCAGGGGAGCAAGCACCTGGCCACGAGGGTCCAGGGCGCGCCCTACCCCCCTAGGCGCGCCTCCCTGCCTCGTGGGCCCACGGTAGCTCCCCTCCACTTATTCCAGCTACCACACACTCCTTCTTCCTCCCACAAACATCACTAACCAGCTCAAACCCGAGTCCAAGCTCATTTGCTGCCATTTTCGATCTCCTTGCTCAAAGCTCCATTCAAAAAACTGCTTTGGGGGATTGTTCCTTGGTACGTGACTCCTCTAATGGTCCAATTAGTTTTTGTTCTAGTGCTTTATTTATTGCATATTTTTGCTGCTTAGGTGACCCTGTTCTTGAGCTTGCATGTCAAATTTATATGGTCAAAAGTAGTTTTGATGCATGATATTGCCTCTAGGAACTTATAGGAGTAGTTGCTATCAATATTGTTGAGTTTGGTTCACTTTTATTTTGAAGTTACTAAAATTTCAGAAACTTTTTAGAGGAAGAAATATGTTTAAGAAAATGTACCAAGGTGGTCCTTCAAGGAAGCAAGGACCCAGGCTCGCAATACGCGATGCCGACGATGAACCACCGAGGGAAGCTCAAGTGCGGGCTTGTGAATGGCCTTCAGAGGACTTTATGGATCGAGCAGGAATCAAGGAAGAATTTAACGCATATGTGCGTAATGCTGATCTTGAGAGCTTCGAGGAAGAGAAGTGCCGCCAGTGCCACTATCTCACTGATTTCTTTGTGAGGAGGCTTGAATTTTCATCATCACGCAATTCTCAAACTATTCTATTTGATCTTTATGAAAATTCTTATACTATGGACTTAGAGGATTTTAATACTGCTTGCAAACTTCCACAATGGGGCAGCACTAGTGAACCTCGCAAATCTGAATTTAGAGATTTTCTTGCTAGTATAACTATGGGGGAATCTAGAGATATAACACAAGCTACCATAGGGAGCATTCATTTTCCTGCTATACATTATTTTTGCTCTCTTCATAGGTAGGTGCATAAATGGTAAGGATGAAGCATGTCACATGTGTGTCCCTGATCTCAGTGTTCTCAGGAGTGTTGTATTAGGAGACAAGCAATACAACTTGGGGGCTGTCGTTGCACGTAGGTTGCATAATAATCATATTCATGGAGATTTCTTTGGTGGAATTTATGCATCCCGTCTAGCTAATTTTCTTGATATACCCATACGTGGGGATGATATTGAGTTGCCTCCTGTTTATTTAGATTATGAGGCCATGGTTCGTCATCAGTTTGTTGAGAGGAATGATCAGTTCATCCAGTATCGACTAATCATTTACAGACGATGCACCTATCACGTCGCTCTCCCTGCTCCTGCTTTCTTTGACACTTAGGCAAAAAGGAGATATATTATAACCAGGGAGGAGGCGGACGAGTATAAGAGGAGGACGGAGACGGCCCGTCTCCAAGCGACAGCTCATGAGGCAATAGTTGTTGCATCTCAGTACGACCCCAGCTACAACTTTGGATATCCGCTAGGCCAGCCGTGGCCATAGACCAACTTAGGCCAAAAGCCTAAGCTTGGGGGGGGGTACGTATTTCTCACCGACATTACATTCATGTTCACACAATCATGCTAGTTGTCGGTGCTCATACTTTTTCATTGTATCATGCTAGTTTATTTTCCTTTTTATGCTTTCTTCTTGTGTGTTTAATAAACATTAAGAAAAACAAAAAAAATAGTTGTAGCTTTTAATTAGTTTACTTTCCATGCTTGTACTAGTAATTAAAAAGGAAACCCAAAAATATTTCTCGTTCTTCTTTTGCTTGTTGGGAGCTTTCCCGTGTAAATAGTTTTATTTCTTTCTTGTTCTTTGGGGGTCGAGAGGAGATGAAAGTGCAACTATCCCTGGGTGGTTTTGGTAATTCCTAACAACATATAACTCATTGAGCTAATGCGACTTAAAGATAAACATTTTAGGAAAGCTCAATGATTGGCATGGCATGGATGAGAAAGGTGGATCCCTCAAAATTCTAAGGACAAAGAATTGGCTCAAGCTCAAAGCTCAGGAATCTACATCTTTTCATTTTAAGTGATCCAAGATCACATTGAGTCCATAGGAAAATCCAATACTATTAAGAGGGGATGAGGTGTTGCCTAATGGCTTGCTTGCTCAAAGTGCTTAGTGATATGCTCCAAAGTCCTCAACTACTTTCTCACATCCACATATGTCCCAAACCAAAAGTCAAACTCGGCCCCACCGAAACTTTCTATCTGGCGCCACTGAGTTCAGTTGACATAGCCACTGCCCGAAACCCTAGTCTTTTCGGTCTCAGCGATAGGGATCTCGGTATCACCGAGATGGGATCGTAATGTCTCTGTTTCCCTTCGTAATGTTTCGGTCAAACCGAGATGAGCGATCGGTCCCACCGAGATTGCAATGCAAACTCTCTGTTTCCCTTTTGTAACGTTTCGGTCCAACCGAGATGAGCAAATCGGTCCCACCGACTCGACATGTCGGTCCCACCGAAAATCCTAATGTTCACATTTTGAACTAAATCGGTCTGACTGAGTTTCATGATTCGGTCTCACCGAGTTTGGTGATTTGTGTGTAACGATTAGATTTTGTGTGGAGGCTAT
>NW_024119602.1:0-11234 GCF_003073215.2 Triticum urartu
GGTCGGCCGTCGGATCTCCACGAACGGCCCGGATCAGAACCCTAAACCCCCTGTGGGCTTTTGGGCCGAAAAGTGGCACATGCCGGCAATGGCGACGCGGGCGCAGCCACGGGCGCAGCCCACGCGCGCTTGGGCTGCAGGACGAAGCGAGGCCAGCTCGCACGGAGCGCAGAGAAGGCCGTGGGCCGAAGCGCAGCGTGGCTGAGCCGACGTTCTTTTATTTTTAATTTTTCGTTTCAATAGTTTCTGTCTAGTTCTTGGGCAGTTGTAATAATTATTCAGAAAAAGAAAGCTCATGAATTTTATATTTTGTAAAAGAAAAGTTTCTGTAAAAAGTAAAAAGTTCATGAATTTTTATTCATGTTTTTCCGCTGCATAAATAATTAATGCTCTTTTACAAAGAAAATAAAAGTTTGCATAAAAATAAGTTTTGAAGAGCATGTTAAAAGTTATTATTAAAATGAATATGATTATGTTATTTTTTATGACCAACATTGTTAATAACATGATCATGTTTTATTTTTGAATTTAAAGGTGCATTTATTTCTAATATTATGCCCAATGGTAATATAGATTTAATTGCATAGACAATTGTATGTTTAGTTTGACCAATGTTAGATTAATGCATATGATTGTTATACTGATGCCACTTAAATTATGATTTCAGGAGGCTTTCACTTGATGAGTTGCCTAAAAGATGTTCTGACACTCAGAGGTGACAATCACACTGAGTGGAGGAAGAAAGTTGAACTGTCATTTGTATGTGCTGATATGGACTGGGTTCTGGATAAACCACAACCGGTCAGACCTACAGAGGCAGTAAGAGAGGCCACTGATGATGATGCTGCGTGGGCTAAAAAGAGGGGAGATTATGCTCCTTTGGAGATGTCATACATCATAGAAAACCAAAAGTGGGTCAATGCAAACAAAAAGTGCATGGCATTTATAAATAATACAATTGAGAGCACCATTGTGGGCTCCATTGCATAGTGCACTTCCGCAGGGGAGTTGCTTACAAAGATAAAGAGCGAGTTCACTGGCTCTTCAAAGATATATGCCACCCAGGTGTTGGAGCAACTGGTGACATAACGCTACACAGGTGGTAGTCATGGAATAAGAGAGCACATCCTCAGGATGAGCAATATGGCAGCAAAGCTAAAGCCCATGGATGAGGATCTGGAGATCAAACCAATGCTCCTGGTCGACCTGGTCATGGCTTCACTGCCAAACGAGTTTGAAACTTTTGTTGTAAACTACAATATGTCACCTCGAACATGGGACATTGAAAAGACAATACCAATGTGTGTCCAAGAAGAGGACATACTCAAAGCCTCACATGGTGGTACACTCAACTATGTGAAGAATCACAAGAAAAAGAATTACAATCAAAACAACAAAAGTTCTCCTTCGAAGCCACAAGGAAAAGCTCCCTATCAGCATCAGCGTCAGCAACAAAAGCCTTTCCCAATGGATAAAGACACTTGTCTCCATTGTAAGCAGACCTGGCATTACAAGAAAGACTGCCCTGTCTGGCTAAAGTCCTTAATGGCAAAGCAATGTAACAACATTGTTTCCTTAGTTAATGAATCCTTGTAGACATAATTTTAGAAATCTAGTTGGTGGATTGAGTCAGGAGCAACTTGAAAGGATCGATATGGTTGACTAGAGGGGGGGTGAATAGGCAACTACCAATTTTTAGCTTTTCTTTACCAAATTAAACTTTGCATCAAAGTAGGTTGTCTAGATGTGCAACTAGGTGAGCAACCTATATGATGCAATAACAACAAGCATACAAGCAAGCAAGGGTAGACACACTAGAGAGCTTGCACAAGTAAAGGTAAGAGATAACCAAGAGTGGATCCAGTGAAGACGAGGATGTGTTACCGAAGTTCCTTCCTTTTGAGGGGAAGTACGTCTCCATTGGAGCGGTGTGGAGGCACAACGCCCCAAAAAAAGCCACTAGGGCCACTGTATTTTCCTCACGCCCTCACACAATGCGAGATACCGTGATTCCACTATTGGTGCCCTTGAAGGCGGCGACCGAACCTTTACAAACAAGGTTGAGGCAATCTCCACAACTTAATCGGAGGCTCCCAATAAGACCACGAAGCTTCACCACAATGAAATATGGCTCCGAGGTGATCTCAACCGTCTAGGGTGCTCAAACACCCAAGAGTAACAAGATCCGCTAGGGATGAGTGGGGGAATCGAAAATCCTTGGGTGGAAGTGTAGATCGGAGCCTTCTCAGCCGCTCCCGAGCAAATCAACAAGTTTGATTGGCTAGAGAGATAGATCGGGCGAAAATGAAGCTTGGAGTATTTAATGGAGCTTGAGCAATAAATGGAGCTTGGGGGAGTAAGAGGTAGGTGGGAAGGAAGAAGGGGACTCCCTTTTATAGTGGGGGCAATAATCCCATTGCCCCCCCACCAACCAGCCCCGCACAGGGCGGTACTACCGCTCCTGGAACGGTACTACCGCCACTACAACCATGACTAGTGCCGCAAAACCCGACACGAGAAAAAGACCTCTCGAATCGAGGTGGTAGGAACCAGACTGCCCAGCGGTACTACGACAGTGAGGTCAAGGGCGGTAGTACCGCTGTGGAGCGGTACTGCCGCTTGAGACCCTTCGGCCGTAGTACCGCAGGCAGTGCGGTACTACCGCTGGGGCGCGTGAGAGAGAGAAGAAATCTCTCAAAGGAGCTGGGGACAAGGCGGAGGTGCCAGGCCCCCAGCGGTACTACTGCTGAGGAGCCACAGGCGGTACTGCCGCTGCGGAGCGGTACTGCCGTTGGTGGCTTCTCAGTGGTACTACCGCTGGCTGCGCGGTACTACCGCTTTGACCCAGACAGGACAAGGAAGAGAAAGGAGAGATCTCTTCAATGGAAAGGAAAGTTTGGAGGGTGAGAAGCTGATGTGTACGTGATGATTCCACCCATGCAAAACCCCAGCGGACCCCCTCTTGATAGTACGGTGCCCTCTACGCAACTAGTCCGCCGAGAAAGAAGCGGAAGAGCTACACTGTTTTGAAATACACTCCGAGGGGAAGAAAGCGTCTCGTGCCAGGGGAGAATCTGTGAATTATTCAAAGCACAAGATTAGTCCGCAAACATGTTGTCATCAATCAGCAAAACTACCTTGAGAGAGATATGCCGTAACACATAGGACGCCACAAGAAGATGATGAACTTCAGACTTATTACGAATAGGAAACGTCCAAGTAAAGTGTGTAAAATCATCTAAGATAACAATATAATATTGAAAACCCGAGATGCTTAATACAGGATTGGTCCATAAATCGCAATGAAAAAAAGCTCAAATGCAGCAAATGTTTTGGTGGTAGAGGAAGAAAACGGAAGTCTAGTGTGTTTGCCCAAACGACATGCATCGCAGTGCGTGGGTAAACTTTTATTACAACTGAATTTGAAATATTTGGAGGCATTTGCCAAAGCTTCAATGCTGGGGTGTCCAAGCTGTTGATGCCACAAGGCTGCAGAGACGGTGGAGTGGAAACATTGGGATGGCTGTACGAAGGGGTAGAGGTCGCCGGTAGAGTTACATCGGTGAATAACCCGTCCCATTGCCAAATCCTTGATAGAAAAACCAAAAGGGTCAAATTCACTAGAAACAAAATTATCACGTGTGAAAGCACGGATAAACACTAGATTTTTGATGAGTTTAGGACAAATAAGAATGTTAAGAAGGGAGAGAGGGCGAATTGATGTTCGAAAGTGAACGGATCCAGTACCGGTGATAGGGAGAGAGGAGCCATCATCGACAATGATATGAGAAGGAAAATTGGGAGGAAGAGGAGAGAGTTGTATACCGGAACCAGAGCCCATGTGAGAGGAAGCACCATTGTCGAGGACCCACTCGCCGCCTTGTCCTGGTTGCGCTTGAAGTGCCATCTGGTTCAGCGCGGCGATAAGGGCCGACTGGTCCCACTGCGTCGGAGGAGTAGCCGGAGGAGCGTGGACAGCGAGACCGTGGGGTGCGGTTGGGGTAGGCGGACGTGCACTAGGAGCGGCCCCGAGTATGCCGGGACCCGCCCAGGCCTGGAACGTACCAGTGAGGGCAGGTGCGGGCGGGTGCGGAGCAGGCGGACGTGTACCCACGGCGGGAGGGGCGAACGGAGCCGGAGCACCGGGAGCGGGCCCCTTCTTCTTTTTCTTCTTGCCCTGACCGGGAGCGGCTGAAGGGCCCGCGTGGGAGGCACCCGCATCGTAGAAACCCGCTGGCATCGGGTTGAAGTAGGGAGGCGGAGCAGGGTTGGTGTAGGCCGACATGGGAACGCCAGCGGCCTAGAACGCGAGATGAGCCTGGGCGAGGAGCGCGTTGTGGGCGACGATGCGAGCCCGATGGCCGAGGCGCCGCTCCTCCAATAGCAAGAAGTTATGGAGCTTGATGAAGGACGGCAGGCGACCACGCGTCATGTGCGGGACGGCGTGCTGCAGCTGCTCGTTGAGGCCGCGGAGAACGTTGTGGACAAGTTCGCGATCTCGGACGCGAGAGCCAAGGTCGCCAAGCGTGTCCGCCATTTCCTTCATCTTGGAGGTGTACTCGACGACGGAGACGTCGCCTTGATTGAAGCCTTGAAACTCGTTGTGGAGGTAGGTGGCGTGTGTGTCGCGATTGTCGCGGAAGACACTACAGGTGGCGCACCAGAGGGAGACGGCGGTGGGGTTGCGCGGCTCCATGATCGCCAGAGTGGAGGGCGTGACTGTGGCGTCGTACCACGAGACGATGGCGAAGTCATTGAGCACCCAATCGGAGGTGCCCTGGGCGGGGGAGCCGTCGATGTGTTCCCAGAGCCCAAACTTGGAGAGGGCGATGAGGAATTGAAGGCTCCAGAGGCCATAGTTCTCCTTATCGTAATCCAGTGTGACAAGGACGTGGTCATGGATGCGGAGAGCCTGCAGCTGAGGGGTGGGGAGAGTTTGAGTTGCGACGGGGATACCGAACTGTTCAAAGGAATCATCGTCGGAGTCCAAGGAGGAGGCAAAGTTGTAGCCGATCAAGCTCATGGCGACGAGAGAGGGGATTGGATCTAGGTATCTGATACCATGAAGGAGCCTAGACTACGAACGGCAGGAGGAGACTAGGTTTGGGGCAATTGATTTCATTGATAGGAATTGTTGCTATATATAGCCTACAAACATCTCATGCCTTGCACAATAAGAATAGCAAGATCGGGCTGAGATTAGTTAGAGATATCAACAATATCTAAACAATAACTAGGCTATCAGTTAACAATCTGAATGCTATGTTAGGGCATCTTCAAAGTCGACTCTTAAATTCTCCGTAAACATCCAAAAGTGCTATCCGAACGCAGTTCACCATTCAACATCGTCCCACATACGTCTGAGGTATGGTTGTCCGAAACCCCGCAACCTAGACGCAAATTTGCGGGAGCTTTGCAGGCGTCGGGACCTCCGCCATGTAGGACCCCAACATCCCTGGCCCACCCAAAACCCATCCGGAGCCCGCGTCTTCATTCTCACCCCTTGTTCTACTTTGGCTTCCTCCCCGGCCTTCACCGTCACTGTACCACTCCGGCCACCCGCCAAGGCCTTATCGGACCTCTGCTGCTCCATCATGTCACCACACCGCTTTGCCTACTTCACCATTCCACCTCTCACCCATCTGCCGCATCCCGATGCACGTGCCTTCTCTCTGCATTCAAACGACACCCGTCCATCTGCCTCCCTCCATTAACCAAGAACGGTTGCCGAGGAACCTACTTCAACGCCCACATGCGAGCGCTACATATTCGTCCGCCTGCCAGGCGACATTAAACACTCTGCCGCTTGGCCTAGCATTCGCCCGCTATTTAAACGTGGCCATACCCACCATGGCATCGAGCTACAAAGCCCTATGGGACATCCTCTTCGACGAACAGAAGTAGGAGCTCTTCGGCATTGCGTCCAGCTGGCAGGCCCGCTGAGCCAGCCGGATACAGAATGACTTGCAGGCAAGCTCTTTGAAGGCCAGCAACGCAGATGGGCCAATAGAAGAGGCGGGCGACGACGAGCCAGTGCCACCACCCTTGCTGGTCCATGCCGCACCATGGTTGAGGTGCAGGCACACTTCACTGTCATGGTGGTGGAAGCGCGGGAGGCAGCGTTCCAGTAGTCGCAGGCTGACCAAAGGTACAACCTCCGGCTCCTTGACGAGCACCGGCTTGCGGAGGAGTAAATCGCCCGGGACCAGGTGAACGATAACGCCGTCATAGGCATGGTGGCGAAGGTGGATGAGCAGACGACGCTACTCCTGTCCTACCGCACAGTTGCGATCAATGGCGATTGCAAGTGCTGCGGGCGGAGAAATACGCTATGTTTGCGGAGATCGACGAGGCGGCAGAGAAATTTGACGATAGCACCAACGACGTCGCTATCTCTACGTCGGTCATGCCCCGCCGCCACGACAATGAGGCCAACATATCCACGGCCACCGCGGATAGCGAGGAAGAGTAGAACATGGGAGGCCGCCGCCACTGTCTTGCCGGGCCTTACAGCCGGTGAGCTTGCCCCCTTTGTGGAGGCGGAGGCCATTATTCTTCCCCTCGCGCTAAAGCTTCATTTCCCGCGGCTCACCGTCGTCCGGTGAACTTGCTGCTAGACATGTGGAAGACATGTCGTGGGAAACGGGCGTTGATGTGGCCGACGATCATTTAGACTGTGTTAGAATAGATTAGTCTGCTATAGTTTAGTTGAAATATAAAAAATGTAATGAATGTGCTCCGCTTTATATGAAAATCATCTGTTTTTATGTAAAAAATTATGTAAGTTTGAATGAAAGTTGTCCAGCTTGTTTAAATTTGCATCAAATACGACCGGACGTTTGCGGCTAGTTTTGGATGACCGGCTCCCGTATTATACGCTTGTCTATATTGGTCCGTGAACAGATGCGATGTCTATTTTAGAGGTTTCTGTTCGAGATGCCTTGAAGCCCTATTCCTCTACCACCTAGTGGTCCCAGTTCACTCCACATCACAACCACATACCATTTTTGAGCAACCCTCCAGGATGAAGATGGTCGTAGGAAAATTCAAAGAAAAGAAAGATGGTCGTAGGCTTTTCCCATCCACACCATGAATGACCACAGATGTACACCCGGCCTCTTTTCATGAAAAGGGGAAGTGTTCGCGTACAAACTACAAACACCATCGTTTCATGGATGATACGCGGCCCATGCTATCTGCCTCCTCCTCATCCTACCTACGCCTGCTCTTCACCAGATAAGCGGACGAAGCACTTGCGGTAGCGTACAATTGGGCCAAGTCTGTGTTTGTTGAAGCCAACTCACGTCGCCGATCTTTCTAGAACCCCGTTTGGTTTGTCTTCCTTTTTCTCGAAAGGACTATACTCGCGTCTGGTTGGTCCACGTATCAGATGTGCCGTTGGGGTCACGTTCGGAGAGTCCAGTTCCGTGTAGTTCTGGGGATGTAAGAAAAGCATTACTACATACTTTATTGATATATTTTGCGAGATATTACATACTCTCTCTGTTCATTTTTATAATACGTTTTAGATAGCTCAAGCAGCCCCTAAAACAGTTCAAAATTAGTTGTCTAAAACATCTTATAAAAATGAATGGAGAGAGTATATATTGATTAAATAAACACTATCATTACATGAACAAATGAAAAAAGCTCTCTGTACAGGGCGATACACTCCTCACTAGTGTTACTTGCGAGGTCATGGGCCACTTGGTTTTGCCTCGATTTAATCCATGTCACGTCGTGGTGTGGGGAGTAATATGTATAAAACCACCACAAGTGTTCTAATTAGCAAAAAATCTACCACAATTCAAAACGTGACAGAATGCACTGAGTGCTATCATTGACAGTGGCAAAAAAACATTGACTAACATTTTGAGCGAGTTTTGACGTGGCAAAACGTCCACGTGGTAACGGGTGTGGCGGCGACCGTTAACGGCTCAGTCGAGACTCGCGACAGTGATGTCTGTCGGAGGTGCGGGGTTAGCTCTGTCGCTCTCCTCTCCTCCTCTCTTCCATGGTGGCGGCAGCACCCAGAGGCGGGGGCGGGGGGGGCACAACATCCAACCACGACTATGGCAGCGATGGAGGCACAACACCACGACGGCGACGAGGGCGATTGCTGCAACAACACCATCTTCCATTCCTTGTCACCACTGCCGGAGCATGCGGCGGCTGTGGCACTCGCCCATAGGATGGTCTAGAACACGACGGGTAGCCATCGTTCGATCACAACAATCTGAGGCGTTGAGTGAGTTATTTTGCCTATCTCTCCTTCGATTTTGAAATTAGATTTAGACATAGGATTTGGGGATTTTGGTTGGGTTCATGTGGGAATTAGGGCTTGCGATCATTTTGGAATTAAGGGTTAGAACATTGACGATTGAGTGCATTGAGAGCGATCAGTGTGTGCTGATTCAAAGAATTATTCGAAAGGTAGTCTGAATTACAGGTTTGGGAGAGCATGTTTTAGTTATATATGTCGATTTGCTTGCATTTACAATTTGTTGATTTCTACCAGTTGAGGAATTTCACTAAACAGGGAAATGGGAGAGAGGATGAGAAGTAAAGCATGAGAGGACATTTTTGTTATCAAAAAATTGAGACTTGTGGGCAAAGAAAGGGTGTATCATCCAACAAGGCTTATGGGCATGCTGTTTGACTAGAAAATGTTTGCTTTTTAATTGTTATCATTGTTTACTGTTGTTGAAACTATGAGTTGTAGGTTGTTAGTTGTTAATACTGCAGGTGATCACGATGTGATGATTCTGGTATTTGTTGTTAGATGTTTGAATTGACAATGTTGCGATCATGATGTTATGATTGGGGTCTAGCTATTTGCTTTAGAATAATGTTGTTAGACTAGAAGATATTCGATTTCTGTTAGAGTAGAAGATGCGTACTTTTTCAAAGAACATAAGATTTGATTGTGGTATTCTTTTAGCTGAAATGGACTATGAGAGAGAGAGAGCTCCCACAGTCTTTTGTAGTAAGTTAGGTAGTGGGCGTTACCCAGTTACATATTTGTCTATATACAGGGGAGAGGGCACTCAGGCCACATAGGGTGGGAGGGTGTTTAAACTATGGGAGATGGACAAGGCGAAAAAACTTGGATTGTGATGTTAGACCATAATTTACCAACATAATGATCTAACTGATTTGCCAAAACACTGACACATCAAGATAAATTGACTAACGATAGATAATTGACTAATAAATCCATACTAATGAACAAAGTCTGATACATCACATATTCTGGTACATCATAGACAATTGACTAACATTGGAAATAAATGAATTCAGAGACAGGTTAATAGAAGATTCATGCAGACATCTTCACGGGTAAAGGAAATTGGTGTTGTGTCTCCTTGTAGCTGGATGTGGAGCTATACTTGCCTCCCTACTCACCCTCTAGATGATCTGATCATGCGTACGACTGCGGTCATTGAGTAAGCACCGGTCAAACTCTACTTTATCGTAGAACTCTGATATCATGTCTGAGAGCTAGCGTCTATACTCCAGGGTGTAGCATGTGGCTGTCGGAACCCTTTGCACCCTCCTAGCCGGTGCCCTCACCGTCGGCTACCTATGCGCCGCCAGCCTGGGCCCTCACTGCCAGTGCCTGGGTTGGGGTGGCCGACCCCCTTGCCCCCCTCCTGGCCGGTGCCCTCACCGTCGGCTACCTATGCGCCGCCAGCCTGGGCCCTCACTGCCAGTGCCTGGTCCTCTTCATCAGTGATTTCTTCTAGACTAGGGTCCATTGCAGCTAGGTGTGGAGTGGGGTGGTATGGCGGATAGGGTAAGTGGGGAGGGGTTCTAGCTGCACTGGTTGAAGGTGGAGTGGTTTATATTGACACACCGGGTGTGGGGTGGCTGTTAGATAGGTGGACTTTACTAACAGTAAAAGGAAGTCCATTAAAATCAGTTTAGCAAACAATGGAAATCATCAGATAAACTAAATTAAAGCTAGAAAGGATAATTTCATCTTAACACTAGCATAATATAGAATTCAGTGAACTAGTGTGAACCTGGGTTTAACCCATACGATAGCAGTCTAACACCTGGCCACCATGTTTATGTTAGGCATTACAACTAAGATCAGCAGATATATAAAATACATCACTAACATCATCAACTTCCATGGCATGTTATATATAAGGGCCTAATATATATTTAACCTCTAGAGCTTCTAATTCATTCCTCTCAGATGGACTTGATCTTCTCCAGCTTCTCGTTGCTACCATGCCCAGCTTTAGTAGGTCACCAATCAGAAAATCTTGCTTCTCCTTCTCTTCCTGTAGAAAATCCCTATCCTCCTTGATCTCCTTCATTGCCTTCCCGGTGTTCCTGTTGATATCTGACTGAGAAGAAAGGATGCGCCTTTTCTCCTATGTCAGCTTCGCTTCTCCATCTTCACCTCCATCTTACACTGCTCCTCTAGTTGTTCCTTCTTTTTATTCACATCTTTAGCATCCTTTGCTGACTTCTCATAGTCCATCTTTTATCCTTTTGCATCTTGCCATTCAAATAGCCTGCCAACATCTGTAACTAGATCACTATACATGAATTCATTCTGCTTCTTAAGCTTGGCCATCTCTCTCATAAGCTTGTCCGTCAATCACACACTACCATGGTTTTGCTCATGTAACATCTCCCAAAGCTTTGTCAGCCACCTTTGTAGTATGACAGGCCAAGGCACATCAACCCAGTCAACCACTCCACAATCAAGCCCTCCTCCCCACAAATAACACAATTTCATATAGTGAAAGTTACAACTACACCCTCGTGAGTATATTGAAATGGTGAAAGTTAACAACTAGACTCTGACAAGATTCAGTTAATTCAGTCACATTTGAATACACAATGAACTATAGCAGGTTAACTACGCTATAAAAGTTAAAAACTATTGTCTGACAAAGTTAACAGTACTAGGGAAAAACCTAGTAGTAGCACGGGTTTTAATGCTATCAGTAGCGCGGGTGGCCGCGCTACTACTATGACGCTACAGTTAACTAGTAGTAGTAGTGTGGTCTGATACGTCCATTTTGCATCATGCTTTTATATCGATATTTATTGCATTATGGGCTGCTATTACACATTATGTCACAATACTTATGCCTTTTCTCTCTTATTTTACAAGGTTTACATGAAGAGGGGGAATGCCGGCATTAGAATTCTAAGTTGGAAAAGGAGCAAATATTAGAGACCTATTCTGCACAGCTCCAAAAGTCCTGAAA
>NW_024119603.1:0-18075 GCF_003073215.2 Triticum urartu
AAAACGCGCGGGGAGGGGTAGAATGTTTTGGTGGGGAGGGGGGGGGGGTCAGAAACGGACTTGGGATCAGTTCCGGACTCCCGCAAACGTTCCCACTTTTGTCTCCAGTTTGCAGAAGAAATCGCGTCCGACCGCGCCGCGAATCGATACAGACATGCGTTGTCCGGACCGCCCCGCGAACCGATACAGACATGCGTTGTATGGCTTCCACGATCCAAACAGCGTAGTCCGGACCATTGCGGGAGCTTTGCGGATCGGCGTTGGAGATGCCCTTATAGGAATAGATATTTCAAGAGGTGGGTGAGGATTGAAAAGCCATAAAATATTCTTATTAGTCACAAAAAAAGAGAGGCAATAATTCTGCCGTCCTTCCACTTATTCTTTCACAAGATAACTCTATGACAAACGTATTAGATGAAAATTTCACTACAGCTCAGATGTACTAGTACCAGTATTATCACGATGTTCTTCTTTTGAGCACGGAATTCGGTTTATCTTCCTCTAATAAAACTCGCTGGCAAAGAGCAGTGTCTCATCCATCGCAAGGCCGACGACAGATCCTGGTGGCATGATGCTGCGGAGATTCGGCGACGGGTGCGTGTGGACGGATACGTGCAGGATGATGGAGTTGTCTGGCATCGTGGTGACGTCGAGTGCAGACCAGGCAAGGTTGATGGGTTAGTTTCTGCTCTGAAGATGGACCGATGAAAAATGGTGGCGGCAGCCTTTGAGAGTGAGTCGGTCCGGTATGAAATCCAGTCCCGGTGTGTGGTTGGGCTAGGGCATCCGGCTTTATATGTTAGGGTTTGGTGCGAACTCCGTTTTGTATTAGGCCCGGATATTCGACACACCTTCATCAATGGGATAGGAGTAGCAACAACTGTTGCTTAGATGATGACCTTAGACCGACTGATGTATTATTTTGTATGGATTCTGTGGATAATTAATTAAATGACTGCATGCATCGTTCAAATGCAGAGACCATGGATCTATCCTCCTTTTTTTTAAGAAAAACCTCGCTGGCAAAGAGGCATGTTTCATCAAATCTCAAGGATACCCCTTGCTGCTGCTAAATCCTATGCAAAGAGTGTATTCTAGCATTTAGATTTTCAGATCCGTATGCTAGGACAATTACGTACTATACAAGCTACTAATCTACTGCTACGACGTACTACTCCTGTAGAATACCTTTTGTCAGATTTAGTCGAAGGGACTAGCAGTACCACAAGTACTGGTGATTGATTGATCGAGGTTACTTTCACGACAACGTATATAATCTATCCTGGGGTCATCGAGATCTTGTGTACGTACATGAACAGCTTGCACTGAATCATATATCATAGAATTGGGAACGAGTACGTACACGGCAGAGCAGACAGTAGATCGCTCACTGGTGCACACCACCAGTACACCACTAAATGGATACTTGCATAAAAATGTATCAAGTACTTTGGCTCTTGTTTGAAAACTGAAAGTATACGACCTTGATAGGAGTTGTTTTAAGAAGGAACTTTATAGGGGCTCGTACGTTCATGTACAATTGTATCTGAGCTCGGGTGGATATCTCATCATGAGGATATCATCCAATAATTTGTTTTCTCTTTGGCCGAAACCGTGCCTGCCAACTGCTATCTCCGTCTGAGATTATTTGTCCTCATCATTTTTGGGTCAAAATTTGACCACGTCTTTCACTAGTAAAATGTTAGTGCATGTCACTAAAAACTATAATGTTGATTTTCTATTTAAATGTAGTTTTCATTTAGGTTAAATTGGTACAAGATGACTTTGTTATTTGCTATGTTCAGGGGAGAGTGCGCTCCCTGAACGTAACCTGTTAGAGATTCTCGGATCCTTAATATTGCAATCATTTTCTTTATGAGTTTTTTCTTATATGGTTCATATAAAGTTTTTTAATGAGGCAGTAGTAATACAAGCATTATGATATGTTGGTTTCTCCTTATTTTCCCATGAGGTTTTTGGAAGAAATTTTTCATGGCTAAGTTATGAGTCCCCACTGTATTATTTTTGCTACATATAAGTTATATATTTTATTTGTTATTAAACCTACGGAAATGATAAATCCTAAATGTTTGGAGATTTTTCTGGAAATTGTCATATTTGCCGACTAAACATGCCACGTCGCACCAAATAAAGTTGCCATAAAAAACGTTCGGGTTTCCATGATTAAAATCCGAAGGTTCGAAATTTATCGAGGTCCTAAACTTATGGTCAAAATATTACCTAAAATATGAGAGTAGTAATAAGAGCATAGCATAGCCTATAGCCAGCTATTTGGTGTTGTCATTCCACTTATGGTCAACCTAATAATTGACGCATGCAATAGTTAGTCATACTAGTATGTTATACCATTAATATTTGACACACATCTTTTTCTCACAAAGAATGTTGGAATTCGAGCTACAGCTGTATGTAAGTTTTTTGCCCGCTTCTCTTCTCTCTACTCTTCTCTCTCCTCTAGCTTGACATAAATTTGATGTGAATTCTCTTATAGCCGGTCTACAACATTTTATTGTACTTGCTCTAAGCCAGGACAGAGTAGTAGCTAACGCGGCTTCCCAAAATTTGATACATGCGTGCGTGTGTACGTGTAGGTGGCGATGCAAGTTACCGTAACGTATTACTACTAGGCACGTACGTACACCACTTATATTAGCCACTGTGCTGCTACGGCCACTCCTCGGTCAATACTAATGCGCCTTCCAGGACGACATGCAGAGCATGTGTATCTATATATGTTTTTTTTGGTACTACTATGTTGCACAGAGTAACAGTATGTTACATGTACTCCTACCATGTAGACGGGAGAAGCGACAAACCAGACTATTCATTTGCTACTACTTTGCTATTGCTCCATCCTTTGCTTTCCAAAAAATAATAACGCAGCAACACGCGGGCTCTGGACTGTCGCGGAAAATTGACGATGAGCGTTGTCGCCGGTTGAGCTATAGATTTCGCGTCTGCTGCCGAGAGCTAGGATTTGAGGTGTAGGGGCACGTTCGTCAATTTGCCAGTATTTCCAGTGATACGTGTTTAGTGGAAGGAGACATTTTCTTTGACTACGAGACGTCTACAGTGGCATCATAAATTTCAGGATGATATGCCAGCTCACAGGGGTAGGGTGTGCATCTGTACATTCATAGGGGCGAGTGTATGCGCATACATATAAGTGCTTGAGTTTGTATTGTGTTAAGAAAAAATTGGAAGATGATGTACCAAACTAATATCACTGTTCAACTTTTTTCTAGGGAAAGGCCATCACGGCTATCTTTATTAATTTAAGATATAGCTACATCGATGGTTCTCGAGATTTAACAAAATGAATATAAAGGGTTCATCGGCCTAATTACAAAAACTTTTCTGCTCGTAGAAATCTCAGGACATATGCCGTCTCATTTCTTCTTCTTCAGTGTAAGAATTGAACCTTTCCGATCTCCAGGCCAACTTAATAATATACTAACGATGCAATTTACTCATGGTAGTGTATATTGTTGGAAATATGAGCAATTTACCGAATGATTTTATTAACAGAAATATTATATAAATCATGACTAATATAACAGGGATAAAACTAGTCATGTGATCTGACAGTGAGAAGGTAAACAATAAGGCAAGTTTCATATATGAAGTAGAACCTAACATATATAGGCCAAACACCAGAATAAGGAACTATGGTAGGGACAGCAGCAGCAGTGGACTTGGGGTCTCGGGATGAGGAAGACAGCAGCAACTCAGAGATTGGAACTGTAGCAAAAATTTAGACACCGGCTCATTCCCGCAACCCGCGACGAGGCGGGCGGCGGCGGAGGAGCGCGCGTGGATGTCCCTCTTGTCCTCATGCTCATACAAGTGGAGAAAGAACCTCCCTTATAAGGAGGTCCAACTCCCACTAAATTAGCAATGTGGGAGTAAACTTTAATAGTATCCCTTGCCTTGCACGAATGGGCTAAGTGAGCCTCTAGGGTTTATTTATAAATTTCTGAAATAGTTATTGGGCTGTCTCAAAATATACCAAATTCCAGCATATATTGAACTTAGTTTGTATTTCGAATTGTTGTTCCTTATGAAATATAGTGGAACTCAGCTCCCTTTTGAGAGGCGTGTGAAAATATATCTATGATCATACTATTATCACTTCATCACGAGTGTACCCTTTTGAGCACTAACTTTCGTATTTAAGTATATAGTAAGTTCGTAGTACTACGACGTGATGAGAAACGAGAATTAGGCACCCCCCTAGCAAAGCTAGGCATGTGCATGTATGCTCTCTCTGATCCCAAGAGGATCTTGCTGCTGCTAGCTGCAATGCAAAGAGTGTAATTTAGTTAGCATTCATAGTTTCAGATCCTTATGGTAGCTAGCTAGGACAACAGAATATTCTACCAATACTTTCTCCGTCCGAATTTATTATGTCCCCTCTTATTTTAGGTTAAAATTTAACCTGTAAATTGAACTAATACAGTGCAAACTATATGTCACAAAAATTATATCGTCTGAAACATCATGGAATACAAACCTAAAAGTATATTTTATCATATGGTATATGTTATACCACTATAATATCCATATCGATGATCAGAATCTGGCTTGAAATACGAGAGTGACTAATATACCCGGGCGCAGGGTGCACTACTGATCTACTGCTATGATGTACTTGTACCAGCACCTCTTTTCCGATTTTCCTCAAGGTACTTGTAGCACCAACAGTAACAGTAATGGTTTGATCAAGAAAAGGCTGGACGATCTCTTGTATTCTCACCGTCTCACGTGAAGATCCCTGGCCACGTACAAATCATCATACATTCATACAGTACACAGAACCGAGGACATGTGCAGTCACTGGTGCACATTAGTTGCGCTGCCCGGACGCGGACGGTACGTTGTACATACATGCGCGTGCACGTTTTGTCCCTTGAAATGAGCTCACGAGGGCTAAATTTCTCCAGTGAAGCAATCAATTAACTAATCCAGTACAACGTTCTCAAGCCATTAGAAGGTATGTTTATTTTCATCTTGCAGTTAGAAGGTAATGTACGTGTACCGGTGTACGTTCCAAGGGCGTACTGCTGGCTCTTTGCTTCAAAAGTATAGGGGTCGTAGATGTGCACGAGCCTAATGTGTAGATCATTCATCATAGCAATTACTGGATAACATTATACCACGAGGACAGTAATTAATTCCTTCTGATATGGTTCAACTTTTTTACGGGGTAGTACAAAGGGACCGACTAGTACAGTAGTTTTTCCTTTCGAGAAACTAGTATAGTAGTTGATTCTGCAGGAAGTTGGATCTGCATCCAAGTATCCAACAGTTCTTTTAAATTTAACATGAAACTGCATCCTCATATATGTTAATGATCAAAATTACACACATAAATTTTGAACAAAGAGTCCATATATGTCAATGATATGTTAAAAAATGCTAATGCACATTCTACTTCAACAAAAAAACAATCAAGTAGACTTCTTTGTGAGATGAGAAAAACTAATTGTTTTTTTTGAGGCCTAGAACCGTAGAACAATCGTTCTACGGTATATTTTCATTTATATATAAAAAATAAAAGGTACAAAGTAGAGCAACAAAGATTCAACCTACTCCAGTTTTTTCTAACATGAGATACAAATTAAAAATTATTCAACACCCACTGTAAGAAAGCAGTGGAGTGTTTATCTTTGAGCTTGTGTTGAAGAAGAAGCAGCTCAGCTTTGAAAGAAGCCTTCCAAGTCTGCGCAGTGTGTTGGATGTTTCTGAAAACCTTTCCATTTCTCTGAGTCCAAATGACCCAGCATCCAGTCATAATTATTTCAAGAGCAAATTCCTTCGGCAGAAGCCTTGCAGCAAGCAGAGAATTTTCAAACACTGATGTGCCCCTTAGTCTGTTAGGGATAATCTGATCCCAGCATGCACGTGCAAAATCACAGTCCCACAACATGTGCATCAAGGTTTCATCACAATCATGTGAACATGAGGGACAAGTTTTGTCATCCAGGTGCATTCCCCTCCTAATAAGCATGTCTCTGGTGTTGACTCGATCATGAGCAATAAGCCAAAAGAAGATTTTATGCTTGAGCCTGGCTGAGCTTTTCCAGATGAGTTTGAAGAAGGGGTGCTCATCATGGGTGCCAACAATCTCCTTGTACATTTTCATTGAGGAATAGTTCCTTGGGTGCTTGTTACATATCCATTTATCTGTCTGTTGGCTGTTCAAAGTTGGAAGAGAAAAACCAATTGTGTTTTAGAAGGACCATGGATATGAAGAGGGCGCTTCATTATGTCCTGGTTCCGCTATGCCTACTACTCCCTCCGGATGGGATGTTAGTCTGCCGCAAGAATTTGGTTTGTCAATTTACCTAGCAAAACATTATATAATATGTCATGAAAAATGTATGTTTAGAAACTTCATTCTACGACTATCTAAAAACATTTTTTATGGCATACACTCATTTTCCGCTAATCAAATGAAGACCCGTGCTTGACTTATATTCTCATCCGGAAGGAGAACTCTAGATTGAAATTCCGGTAAACCTCGATCAACTCAAATTGTATCATAGTCAACCTAAAAACTACACTTCATTGTAGCAGCCTGAAATTCCATAAGTATCCAACAGTTCTTTTTAATTTAACATGAAACTGCATCCTCGTATATGTTAATGATCAAAATTACACTCATGCATTTTGTACAAGGGTTCATAAATGTTAAAAACGGCTAATGCACATTCTACTTCGAAAAAACCAATGAAATTGACTTCGTTGTGAGATAGGAAAAACTAATTGTGTTTTAGCAGGACCATGGATATTAACAGGGTGCTTCATTATGTCCTGGTTCCACTATGCTAGTAGTACTCCCTACGGATGGGGATGTAAGTCTGCCACGAGAATTTAGATGGTCAATTTAACTAGCAATACGCTATATAGTATGTCACAAAAAAATATGCTTAGAAACTTCATTAGACG
This sequence comes from Triticum urartu, assembly GCF_003073215.2. Lineage (NCBI taxonomy): Eukaryota > Viridiplantae > Streptophyta > Magnoliopsida > Poales > Poaceae > Triticum > Triticum urartu. Next base: position 6,973 of record NW_024119603.1, read on the forward strand.
ATAAATCTAAAAACATTTTTATGACATACACCACATTTTTACCTAATTAAACGAAGACCGAAGAACCCGTGCTCGCCTTATATTCCCATCCGAAAGGGGTAGTATAGATTGAAATTCCGGTAAACCTCGATCATCTCAAATTGCACTGTAGTCAGCCTAAAAACCGCACTTCATTATAGCAGCCTCAAATTTCATAGGTATATTTTTCTTGAAAAAAACATATATTTTACGGGAAGTGCGAAAACTCCATTGCTCAAGTAGTGAGGGAATACAACCGACAACTACATATTCAAATATGTTAGAGCATCTACAACCGGATTTGACAAATTCGGCTCCTCAAACGTCCGCGGACGCGCTGACCGGACACCCCCAAATAATGTAATCCACATCCGGACACCTTAATTATCATATCTCAAATCCATACAAACTCATGCAACTACGTCGATGCACACACATGGTCCGGCTACTACATCACTACAAACTAAACATGCCAACATACTACCAAAATTTGGCGTGTTTGGCTATGGTGGAGTACATCCACGGCTGCCCTTGCCCTTCCCGGCGCCCTTGCCGTCCTTTTCACGGAAGTACCGGTCGAAGACGCAATACGGATTGAGCCGGATCTGCTCGTCACCGAAGCTGTCCTCGACGTCACTGTTTGCCTTTTCCTCCATCGGTGGCAGTCCGGCCATGGCACGGACCGCCCGATTCTACCGCCGGGCGAGGGCGCGCGTGCTTCTCTTCTACCATTTCTTCACAATGCGGGCGTGGATGGCTTCCTCCTCTGCGTCCGCCCACGCCACCGCATCAGCCGCCTCCGCCGCCGCCATTTTCGCCGCGATACGGGCCTCAATGACTAACGGTGTCCTGGACTAGGGGATACTCACCACATCGTCTCCCGATCAGTTGGATTGGGCCAAGGACCCCCATGGCCGGTTACTCATGGGCCAATTCGGACAGCCGAAGACATATACGGGGAAGATTCCACAAGACTTGGTGATCAAGACAAGGACTCCTCTCCACCGACGTATTCGACTAGGACTCTTGTTATCCTAGGCCTCTGGTATGTTATATAAGCCGAGGCCAGGCTAGTCAATAGATGATTATGATATTACTCATCATACCTCTAGGGTTTAGACCACAAGATATGATCTCGAGGTAGCTCAACTCTTGTAACACTCATATACATCAAGATCAAACAAGCAGGAAGTAGGGTATTATCTCCATAGAGAGGGCCCGAACCTGGGTAAACATTGTGTCCCCCGTCTCCTGTTACCATCGATCCTAGACGCATAGTTCGGGACCCCCTACCCGAGATCCGCCGGTTTTGACACCGACATTGGTGCTTTCATTGAGAGTTTGTTGTGTGATCAGCAAAGGATCAATGGCTCGCCCACAGATCAACTACAACGCCGGCATCTTCGTCGCCAGCTCGACTGGTCGCCTTGGCTCGACCGAGGACCGCGTTCCATCTCCGATCGTCATGTTCGGACGGGGCCTTCATCAACATCAACTCCGATCTCTATCAAGATCATGAAGGAATCATCCATGGAGCTCGGGGGCTCAACGTCAACATTGCCCTCGGGTGACCGTGCTGTTTTTCCGAACAACAAACTTGTATTCGCTGCCACCACCTCTTCGAGCATCGCTTTGACGATCCCTTTGGTGGAATTGTGCGGAATTGAGTCTACAACAACCATGCAAAATTTCGTCGAGTTCCGATGGCGAAATCTCGGGCAATCTACGATATACAGGAGCCCGATCAAATCTGAACGGGAATCTGGACGAGTTTAGGTCGTGGTATCCAACATCTAGCTCGGACGTTCTTTGGAAGATCCAACCGTTGATCGGCTCCGGAATTCCTGTATCTACCTTCCCTGAAAATTTCATCTCGATCCGACCGTCCAAACTCCGGGAACCTTCGGATTAATGCATCATTTTCCGGATCTGTTTTCTGCGCGAATACGGATCCGACCAGAATTCATATTTCTTTATGAACGTGATATTGGACAACCTTTTTAAAGGAATTTTTTTTCTATGCTATTGTGCGTTGTTTTTAACACGTGCCCATAAAATTTTAAGCCTTCTTTGAGGCACTCTTCACCATCGCACCGGTGACACACCAGTCCGGTAACATTGTTCCACATCTGCTGGCCTGCGCTAGACAGATCGTCGCTTCATCGAGCCGAGCCTAATCTTATTGGATCATCAGCTCGTCAAGCCGAACAAGAGTTCGGCATCGCGAAGGATAAATCATCACCAACACCATCGCCCCACGGATTGCACGGGTCAGGCGCGCTGACATCACCACTGGGTCACTTCATCAATCCGGCATTGACAGCGTCACAAGTTATGACCAGCGTCGGCATGGCCGCGCTGTTGCTTTTTCAAGCCGATGTCCATCACGCCGAACTACTTCAACACCTCGGCTGACACGGCAGATGCAACATCTCCTTACTGACCCGCTCCTTCATCTCGGCTAGACCGGGGACTTTGCTATTTTTTTTTCATTAACATACTCCGGTGACTTCGGCGTCACCAGCCGACCAGCTTTGTCACGTTAGCTGGACCGGGGGCTTTGCCTCGGCGAGCCCACCTTTGCCAGCATCACCATGCCGTCGCTTTATCGTCCATCAGGCAATGGGTGTGCGGATCGAGTCCCAATTTTGGGAGTAACCTTTCTTCAGATTGCTACAATCAGACTAACCAGGTGCTATTAATCCTAGTATTTTTTCTTGCCTGGGTTTATTTTTCCCAAGGAATTATTACTCCGGTTTGTTTCATCATCGGTATACAAGTCTGTCAAATGGTGGCCGCATTAACGACGGTCGCGTGGTGGTTCGGTCAGTTGTTGTACATAGTTCGGCGAAACACCGCATCCGGAACTCGGATCGTCCTATGAATTCAGGCTTTGCCACGCCTTCACCGCGTCACGCCGACGCCCTGCATCGACATGACTTCGGCGCCAGGCCACATCTCTTTCAATAAATTATTTTTTGTGAAAAGCAACTATCCTTTTTGGACCACACTATTTTATGTGTGTAGGTGATCGACTTCGACTGCGTCATGTGGTCTCTTCGGCAAGCCGACGCCGTCGTTCCAATCGACGTATATCGGCTCGCGTGATCACCTTGTTGGTCGTGTTGCCATACCGACGTGTTCGGTTGCCTCGGGGACTCCGGCATCGCCGAGAGAGCTCTACCTCATCGAGTGTTCGGCGCACAGGCCATATTTCTTTTATTACTTACTTTGCGTAAATTATTAATTATGCAAGATTTTTTTATATATTATTCCTATTATCTCCAGCTTGCACTATTTTCTGTGCACATGTAGATAATCCGGGCCTGGCAGCGTTGTCACCTCGGCGTACCGACGTACCACGTCACCTCGGCTGATCGGGGGCTTCGTTATCACTTCATTAACACACACTGGGGGCTTCGGCGTCACACTGCTGGCCCGCTCCGTCGCCGCGGTCGGACTGGGGTTTTCACCTCGCCCATCGACTATGTTGCGTCACCACTTAATCAAGTCGAGCTCTTTACTCGGGCATCTTGGGACCGGCTTGGGGCTGGGATCTCGTCCCGCCACAATCTCGGCCTGCGTCATCAACATCGAGCACATTAACCAGCTAAGTCGCTTTCATGCTCAAAAACTTTCGGTTTTAATTTTTTTTCCTTTGGTTCGACCAAGCATTATACTTCCTTGTCAAAACTCTGTTTGTGACACACAAATTCAAATACCCCATTTACTTGGGGGCTTCCTTCATGAAGCTTTTCCTCTTACATATGATTATACTTGTACGACTTCATTCCTTGTTCGTGTATTACGCCACAAATATACAGCATATTGACTTAAGTGTTCCGCAAGCTGGGTTGTCTGGCTCATGTGCTTACTCCTACGTTCCCGATTGTTCAGTTAGGGAGTAAAGGAAGCACCTGTGCGATTGTCACGACCGGGTCATCCGAGCTCTGACCTCAGACTGGGTGAAGCCGAAAGCTAGCGCTCTTATTGTTTTCAATCATGGTCGGCACACAAGGGAACTCATGAGTACAAAAAATCTATTGCACAAGTCTCATAGTAATAATGAGCACTGAAGAAAGGTATCGGTGGAGGTACTATTTTCTTCGAAGATGCTTCTTACACTTCGTCAGTAATATAGCATAAGTTCCCTGAGCGCGCTTTGTCTGTTATAGCCTTATGGCCTGATTGCCTGGTCATCGGAAACACCGTCGATACTCTCGACAGGTGGAGTACATGACACTTTTCAGCCCTTGGCCGAAGAGGGAGTAGCCGATGGTCGGTTAAGACGCGTTTAAAGTTCGGATGAACAAAAATATGATATAAGTACTTTGGTACATACAATCATTATACATAAAATTCTTTTACCCAAGTCAGTTGGGGCTCTTCAAATTTATATGAGCTGTTTTATAGTAAATGTGTTTTCTTCTTGGTCGTTGCAAAGTCTTTTTCTACCGCTCCTTTTTCGACTCGAGTTTATGGTCAATAACCGGATAGTCTGTCTTCTCTCTGAAAGCCGCTTGAGTTTAGTTTGCTAAACTGACCTCGGAGAAGTACTCCGCCTTTGGGATAAGGAGCTTGAAGCCGTAGGCTGACCCGCGTGAAGTCTTGAGATCGGTTGTGTCATGTTAAAGCACGACATAAGCACAATTTTTTTTTCCAATTTTCGGATTGGCACCGGACACTTGATCCTGTTCGGACGTCAAGTTTTTACTGACGTTTTTTTGGTTTTCCAAGCCTATGACACTTTTAAACTATTTGTGTGTTTCCAGCATTAGTCTCGTAGTGCAACGCCGGACACCTTTAGAGATTCGGCAAAAACATTCTCGGAAATTGCCATATATGCATCGGTTTCAAATTGTGTCTTCGGTCAATAGTTGGGTTGCCCGGCTCCTGTGCTTGCCTCCTACGTTCCGCTTTGTTCAGCTAGGTGTGCAAAGGGAGAATCACTGCGATTTTGCTTCCAGCTCGCATGGTTAAGCACCTCAGTGGAGAAAGCCGAAAATTGACTGTCACAATAGGCGTAAACTGGTCAGCGATCTGATGACTATGTTGAATGACGGGCCGTTCATAACATTGGCTGAAATGTTTACGGCTTGACCTCGGCTGTAGTCGAACACTAACCGGGGGCTCATAGCTAGCATCCCCAGTATAAAGCTCCTATGACTAAGCGAAAGTTATAAGCCCGCATATCTGATTGCCTCGTTTCCGCCAACACAACCGCCTTCGGGCACTGAGACATCGGCTAAGGGTTGTTTTGTTATTGCGGAAACACCCTGCGTAGTATCTACCAACGGGTAGAAGTCGACGATGGGCCACTTTCAACTGATAAAACGGTCGTAATGGAGTCAAAATAATGACGTAAAGTACTTGGATACATAGAGTCATTACACATAATTTTCGATTTTACTATGGGTATCGATCCTTAATTCGGCCACCCGTGCCCGCATTAAGACTCGGGGGCTACTGGGCTTCGGGCTTATTATTTACAAATATTAAAGGGGCACATCGATCCCCTGATCTGGTGTTGCCACCCGACCAGTGTCTCGAGGGCTACTGCATTGCCTGTCCAATGCAGAAAATTTTAAGTGCAATACAGTTTCCGAGGAGATTTTGATCCTCAGGTTGGTCGGCCGCACCCAACTTGAGTCTCGAGGACTCTGCACACCGCTTTTTGTGTCCCGAAGTATTCTGCCGAGCTAGGAATTGATCCTCTGACCGATTTTGCAAATCAACCTGAGTCTTAGCGGCTACTGGGATCAGCGGTCTTATGTCATCCTTCAGGTGCATCTCGGGTTTTAGACTGATACACACCTTGAGGGCTACGGGCTATATATCTCGGTAGAGAATAAATTGCACCAATAAAAAATATTGACAAAAAATTGGCCCACATTTGGGGTGGTGCACCACCTCGGAAGCAGTCCGACACAAAGCTCGGGCGCTAGTGGCTGGCTCCATAGAGGGCATTTCTGGCATTAAAGCTCGGCTAAATTCCTTCAACTTCTTTGAACCAAGGTGATTTATGACACCTCGGACACAGTCCGGCGTTGGAGCTCGGGTACATAGTCCGACGTTGGAGCTCGGATATATTCCGGCGTTAGAGCTCGGAAGCGGTCCGTCGTTGGTGCTCGACTGCAAAAGATACCTCGAATGCAGTCCGGCGTGGGAGCTCAGACGCAAGAGGACGCTGCCGCCCGGGAACAACTTCAAACTCGAGGTGTGGCATAAAAATAATAAGGCATTGATAAAGGCCGAAGACTTAAAGGGCTCCTCGGATACCCGACGTGTGAGATCTTCAGATTTAGCTCGGCAATCCTCAAGATAGAAGATGGGAATATTTGTTGAACCAGTTTTCAAGACCGACGACCGAAGACGAAGAACAGTTCGGAAGAACCAAGGAGCACCCCAACTTGAAGACCGATTCAGGGGGCTACTGACGGTGTCCTGGACTAGGGGGTACTCACCACATTGTCTCCCGATCAGTTGGATTGTGCCAAGGACCCCCATGGCCGGTTACTCATGGGCCAGTTCGGACAACCGAAGACATATACGAGGAGGATTCCACAAGACTGGGTGATCAAGACAAGGACTCCTCTCCACCGACGTATTCGACTAGGACTCTTGTTATCCTAGGCATCTGGTATGTTATATAAGCCGAGGCCAGGCTAGTCAATAGATGATTATGATATTACTCATCATACCTCTAGGGTTTAGACCACAACATATGATCTCGAGGTAGATCAACTCTTGTAACACTCATATCCATCAAGATCAATCAAGCAGGAAGTAGGGTATTACCTCCATAAAGAGGGCCCGAACCTGGGTAAACATTGTGTCCCCCGTCTCCTGTTACCATCGATCCTAGACGCACAGTTCGGGACCCCCTACTTGATATCCGTCGATTTTGACACCGACAATGACCCTTATCCTCTCCTTCCCACGGCGGGTCGCCCAATCCTAGTGGGACTCAAAGTTTGCCCAACCGGTGATAGGGAAGGAGAGGTGTTCCGGCTGCCGGGACGGGAGGATCCAAGACCAGAGGACCCGAGCATTCGGTGAGCTGACGCTGTGGAGTCGCGGCAGACAGATCCGTCCGTCGGTCGGGCGCAGTCCTCCCGGGAGCGATGGACTGCAATGCGGATTGCCATTGCCTCCTGCAACCCGCACGAGATGACACTCTAGTCGATGGATCCAGACTGGTCAGAGTCCGATCCACTGCCTGTAATGCCGGAGAAGGCCGAAAACCGATGAAGGTGAGCTCGGGTGGCGGAGGAGAGTGGAGAGAAGTGGTTAGGGTTTGCTCCGGCGAGCGGATGGAGACGAATATATGTGGGGTTGGGTGGGTCAGTATGTTCCGGGTCCAACGTGGCGGGCATGCCTGGGTGCCCCATATTTGGGTTGAATATGAGGGATGCCGGTCAGCCTGGGCTGTTGAGGCCAGTTTGAGGCATCCATTTGGGTCGAAAAATCGTGACAGGGCGAGCCGCCCGGGCATCTGAGAAGGGTTTGGGGCGGCCGATTGTAGATGCTCTTATGTACACTTTTGTCCCTGCAAAATGAAGACTGCATTTTTAGTTGATTATTCTCTTACAATTGTGGTCGAACAAATTTTAAGATGACAATAACAGCGAACTGCATTTACAGAACCGTGAATCTAGGCATGGCGCTTCATTCATTCTGGTTTGGCTATCCTTAAATAGCATGGTAGTTTGGTAAAACTCGGTCATCTCAAATTACATCTCTTTTCACCCTCCAATGATGCTTAGTTTTTCTAAATTAATTTAGGACGCGTTTGATTGACATCTCTATTTTAGGGCATTTTGCATACTTGTCTCAGTTGGGTCTGGTTGGGCAAATGCAGGGTAAAAACCAACATCTGCAAGTAGTTTGGTTGCCTGCATTAGGCTCCATGCATGAAGGGAGAACTAGTCAGCACACTATTTGGTTGCCTGCGTCACTCTTGTTAGACAAACAACATGTTGTTTGGTTGTAATCGGCTAAAGATGTGATCACCACTTCTCACTAGTGGTGACCTTACCCCACACACACACTGAACATTGTCTTGTCCTAGCCAGGAAACAAATGACAGTTTATCATATCTACTAGCAAATGAAATTACAAATTATTAAAATCCAACATGGCTGAATAGGGAAAGTTCAATGATGCTAACTAGGTGTGGAAGTTCATCATCTTCCTCTTCATCTTCCTCTGCTGCTGACGTGCTGCATCCTCTTCTTCGCTTCTTCCACCGCCTATTTCTTCTTCCTCCTCTTGTTCTTCTGCTTCGGATCCTTGTCTCACCTTTGTTATCCCATATTGCCTGAGCCCACTCCAACCTTCTATTCTTCCATGCTTTGTTGTTGAATGCATCCACACCATGGCCGGAGCTCATCATCTCATCAGGAGTCACATCTTCCTCCTCCGGCACAAGTTCATCAACACCCCATTACAGGATCGAGTTATGCAGAATGCAACATATAAGAACAAGCTTAACATGGGTAGGGTAAGAGTGGAATGGCTTCTGATCCAGGATCTTGAACCTGTTCTTCGGAACTTCAAATGCCCTCTTAACTGTTACTCTAAGGTTGGAGTGTCTGAGGTTGAGCAGCTCCTGTGGAGTCCTAAGATAGTTCCTATCAGAGTACTCGTTCAGATTTTACCTAGTTTTCCTGAAGGGTGGAAGAACACCTAGCTGACATGCATAGCCAACATCTCCTAGGTAGAACTTGCCATCAGGGATGTTGATGCCATCATGATGACTCATGCTGTCACTGAGAATGTTAGCACCATGTTCTGATCCTTCCCAGCTAGCCAGCACATATGTGAACTTCAGATCAAAGTCAACATCAGTTAGCACATTATGACTTGTGTAGTGCTTCCCCCCTCTATATGCTGCAGCTTGTGACCTCGGCACTTTTGTAGTGACATGAGTACCATCTATTGCTCCAATGCAATCCTAGAATGGCATTGCAATATGTTGTTAGTGCTCACCTTGAAGTATGGCTACAGAAGAACAATAACAACATATCAAGGCATGAACTATATACTGTCAGTGCTCACCTTGAAGTATGGATACCATCTTAGATTAGTGCAAATATTGGTAGGAGTCTGGCTGGTTGGTGACTTGACCATCTCTCCTCTGAGCTCCCCAACAGCATACATAACTTGCTTTAAGTACCTGGAGATGGTCTTCATTGATCTCCTGAAGGTGTTGTGTACAACCCTGAACCTCTGGTTATGACGAACAATATGGAGAAATATTGCCACTTGCTCTTCCACAGTGGTGTGGATGCTATCTTCTAGCAACCCTCTGCTCTGAACGTCTACACAAGCCTGGCGAAATGTGCTCTTCTCATTTGAAGCATCCACAGAGCCTCTATGTCGTTGCAGTTGTAGATGTAGTTCAGATTTGCTATGTTCTCCCAACCCGGATTAACATCGGACTATACCATATGAGAGGTTTATCATTCCGACGAACAACTCTCTTATGGACCAACAGGATCCATGCCTGGACCACAGCTATCAGCGATGCTGTGTGAACTAGTAGTTTCGTCCGTTCGTCCACAACCTAAGTGAAATTCCATGATGCGGTCAGCGATGGCGCTATCGACCCTAAACAGTCTTATCGAACGACCTAACACATAACAGGGGAACGGGAGGGGGTAGTGTCGGTGTCAGAACCGGCGGATCTCAGGTAGGAGGTCCCGAACTGTGCGTCTAGGACGGATGGTAACAGGAGGCAGGGGACACAATGTTTTACCCAGGTTCGAGCCCTCTTGATGGAGGTAAAACCCTATGTCCTGCTTGATTAATATTGATGATATGGGTAGTACAAGAGTAGATCTACCACGAGATCGGAGAGGCTAAACCCTAGAAGCTAGCCTATGGTATGATTGTATGTTGTGGTTGTTGTCCTATGGACTAAAACCCTTCGGTTTATATAGACACTGGAGAGGGTTAGGGTTACACAAGGTCGGTTACAAAGGAGGAGATATCCATATCCGTATTGCCTAGCTTGCCTTCCATGCCAAGTAGAGTCCCATACGAACACGAGACGAAGTCTTCAATCTTGTATCTTCATAGTCTACGACCCTGCAAAATAAGTTCCACATTCCACCGTAGAGAGAATAATATTTTCGCAGATCTAATTTGCTGACTTATCTTAACAGCATGACGTCATGCCATGGCCCGGTGATTATTTGAACTGTTCCCTTTAACCAGCCCCGCACATAACACGAGGCAGTTTTTCGACACGTCTTGTCAAAGCAGAGATCGTGTCCCCTTATTACGGGATTCTCATCAATACGGGCGTGGGTAACCCAACCGCGCCATCAATTGCGACGCTTGGGGGATAAGCGAGTTTTACCAGGCAAGTGGGGACGCTTAGCTCCGTCCGCCCATATAAAGGGATAAGGATTCACCTTTCTATCCACGCCCTCTTCCTCCTTTGCTCATCCATTTTCGCACACTCGAGCTCTAGCGCCCAAGTCCACACTTACCACCTCAGCCTTCTCCAACCATGTCCGGAGCGGGAGGCAGGTGGATGGTCTCCTCCGTCACGGAGGGAGACAATAAGAAACCAAGGAGAGTCGGATACCTGCCCGACGACATTGTGCATCGACTCCCAAATGAGGGGCAGCTCATCCCCACCCCCAGGCCCCATGAGAGGGTAGTATTCCTCACCCATTTCCTCCGGGTACTGGGCTTCCCTCTCCATCCATTCGTCCGAGGGCTCATGTTCTATTACGGCCTGGATTTCCACGATCTGGCCCCGAACTTCATCCTCAACATCTCGACGTTTTTCATCGTGTGCGAGGCCTCCCTCCGCATCAAGCCCCACTTCGGCTTATGGCTGAAGACCTTCAATGTCAAGCCGAAGGTGGTGGGCGGCCGCTAGGCGGAGTGCGGAGGCGCCATGGTGGGCAAGATGCCCAACGTAACATGGCTCGAGGGCTCCTTTGTGGAAACCATAAAGGGGTGGCAATTGGGGTGGTTCTACATCACCGAGTTGCGCGACCCTGGATGGGCAGTGGCCCCCGAGTTCCGATCTGGCATCCCCACGCGGCTCACCTCCTGGAAAGAGAA
>NW_024119604.1:0-12825 GCF_003073215.2 Triticum urartu
GCTCTTTGTCACCTCCATATACGAGAAACATATCCTTAGTCCTTTTCAGGTATTTCATGATGTTCTTGACCACTGTCTAGTGATCCACTCCTGGATTACTTTGGTACCTCCCTGCTAAACTTATAGCAAGGCACACATCAGGTCTGGTACACAGCATAGCATACATGATAGAGCCTATGGATGAAGCATAGGGAACACCTTTCATTTTCTCTCTATCTTCTGCAGTGGTCGGGCTTTGAGTCTGACTCAACTTCACACCTTGTAATACAGGCAAGAACCCTTTCTTTGCCTGATCCATTTTGAACTTCTTCAAAACTTTATCAAGGTATGTGCTTTGTGAAAGTCCAATCAAGCGTCTTGATCTATCTCTATAGATCTTGATGCCCAATATATAGGCAACTTCACCGAGGTCTTTCATTGAAAAATTCTTAAGTATCCTTTTATGCTACTCAGAAATTCAGTATCATTTTCGATCAACAATATGTTATCTACATATAATATCAGAAATGCTACGGAGCTCCCACTCAATTTCTTGTAAATAGAGGCTTCTCCAAAAGTCTGTATAAAACCATATGCTTTGACCACACTATCAAAGCGTATGTTCCAACTCCGAGAGGCTTGCACCAGTCCATAAATGGATCGCTGGAGCTTGCACACTTTGTTAGCACCTTTTGGATCAACGAAACCTTCTGGTTACATCATATACAACTCTTCTTTAAGATAACCATTAAGGAATGCAGTTTTGACATCCATTTGCCAAATTTCATAATCATAAAATGCGGCAATTGCTAACATGATCCGGACGGACCTAAGCATCGCTACGAGTGAGAAGGTCTCATTGTAGTCAACTCCTTGAACTTATCGAAAACCTTTGGCAACAAGTCGAGCTTTGTAGACAGTAATATTACCGTCAGCGTCAGTATTCTTCTTGAAGATCCATTTATTCTCTATGGCCTGCCGATCATCGGGCAAGTCAACCAAAGTCCATACTTTGTTCTCATACATGGATCCCATCTCAGATTTCATGGCCTCAAGCCATTTTGCAGAATCTGGGCTCATCATTGCTTCCTCATAGTTTGTAGGTTTGTCATGGTCAAGTAACATGACTTCCAGAACAGTATTGCCATACCACTCTAGTGCGGATCTTACTCTGGTTGACCTACAAGGTTTGGTAGTAACTTGATCAGAAGTTTCATGATCATCATCATTAGCTTCCTCACTTACTGGTGTAGGAGTCACTTGAACTGATTTCCGTGATGAACTACTTTCCAATAAGGGAGAAGGTACAATTACCTCGTCAAGTTCTACTTTCCTCCTACTCACTTCTTTCTAGAGAAACTCCTTCTCTAGAAAGGATCCATTCTTAGCAACGAATATCTTGCCTTCGGATCTGTGATAGAAGGTGTACCCAACAGGCTCCTTTGGGTATCCTATGAAGACCCATTTCTCCGATTTGGGTTCGAGCTTATCAGGTTGAAGCTTTTTCACATAAGCATCGCAGCCCCAAACTTTAAGAAACGACAACTTGGGTTTCTTGCCAAACCATAGTTCATAAGGTGTCGTCTCAACGGATTTAGATGGTGCCCTATTTAATGTGAATGCAGCTGTCTCTAAATCATAACCCCAAAATGATAGCGGTAAATCAATGAGAGACATCATAGATCACACCATATCTAGTAAAGTACGACTACGACATTCGGACACACCATTATGCTGTGGTGTTCCACGTGGAGTCAGTTGTGAAACTATTCTGCATTGTTTCAAATGAAGTCCAAACTCATAACTCAAATATTCGCCTCCACGATCAGATCGTAGAAACTTGATTTTCTTGTTACGATGATTTTCCACTTCACTCTAAAATTCTTTGAACTTTTCAAATGTTTCAGACTTATGTTTCATTAAGTAGATATACCCATATCTGCTCAAATCATCTTTGAAGGTGAGAAAATAACGATATCCGCCGCGAGCTTCAATGTTCATTAGACCACATACATCAGTATGTATGATTTCCAATAACTCTGTTGCTCACTCCATTGTTCCGGAGAACGGAGTTTTAGTCATCTTGCCCATGAGGCATGGTTCGCAAGTACCAAGTGATTCATAATCAAGTGATTCCATAAGTCCATCAGAATGGAGTTTCTTCATGCGCTTTATACCAATATGACCTAAACGGTAGTGCCACAAATAAGTTGCACTATCATTATCAAATGTGCATCTTTTGGCTTCAATACTATGAACATGTGTATCACTACTATCAAGATTTAGTAAAAATAGACCACTCATCAGGGGTGCATGACCATAAAAGATATTACTCATATAAATAGAACAAGCATTATTCTCCGATCTAAATGAATAGCCGTCTCGCATCAAACAAGATCTAGATATAATGTTCATGCTCAACGCTGGCACCAAATAACAATTATTTAGGTCTAATATTAATCCCGAAGGTAGATGTAGAGGTAGCATGCCGACGGTGATCACATCGACTTTGGAACCATTTCCCACGCGCATCGTCACCTCGTCCTTAGCCAATCTTTGCTTAATCCGTAGCCCCTGTTTCGAGTGGCAAATGTTAGCAACTGAACCAGTATCAAATACCCATGCACTACTACGAGCATTAGTAAGGTACACATCAATAACATGTATATCAAGTATACCTTTCACTTTTCCATCCTTCTTCTCCACCAAATACTTCAGGAAGTTCCGCTTCCAGTGACCAGTTCCTTTGAAGTAGAAGCACTCAGTCTCAGGCTTAGGTCCAGACTTGGGTTTCTTCACTTGAGCAGCAACTGGCTTGCTGTTCTTCTTGAAGTTCCCCTTCTTCCCTTTACCCTTTTTCTTGAAACTGGTGGTCTTGTTGACCATCAACACTTGATGCTCCTTCTTGATTTCTACCTCCGCAGCTTTTAGCATTGCGAAGAGCTCCAGAATTGTCTTATCCTTCCCTTTCATATTATAGTTCATCATGAAGCTCTTGTAGCTTGGTGGCAGTGATTGAAGAACTCTGTCATTGACACTATCATCAGGAAGATTAACTCCTAGTTTAGTCAAGTGGTTGTGGTACCCAGACATTCTGAGTATATGTTCACTGACAGAACTAAAATCCTCCATCTTGCAGTTGTAGAACTTATTGGAGACTTCATATCTCTCAATCCAGGCATTTGCTTGAAATATTAACTTCAACTCCTAGAACATCTCATATGCAACATGACATTCAAAACATCGTTGAAGTTCTGGTTCTAAGCCATAAATCACGGCACACTGAACTATTGAGTAGTCATCAACTTTGCTCTACTAGGTGTTCATAACATCTGGCGTTGCTCCTGTAGCGGGTTTGTCACCTAGTAGTGCTTCCAGGACGTAATTTTTCTGTGCAGCAATGAGGATAATCCTCAAGTTACGGACCCAGTCCATGTAGTTGCTACCATCATCTTTCAACCTAGCTTTCTCTAGGAACGCATTAAAATTCAACGGAACAACAACACGGGCCATCTATCTACAACAACATAGACATGCAAAATACTAGCAGGTACTAAGTTCATGATAAACTAAAGTTCAATTAATCAAATTACTTAAGAACTCCCACTTAGATAGACATCTCTATAATCATCTAAGTGATCACGTGATCCACATCAACTAAACCATGTCCGATCATCACATGAGATGGAGTAGTTTTCAATGGTGAACATCACTATGTTGATCATATCTACCATATGATTCATGCTCGACCTTTCGGTCTCCAGTGTTCTGAGGCCATATCTGCATATGCTAGGCTCGTCAAGTTTAACCCGAGTATTCTGCGTGTGCAAAACTGGCTTGCACCCGTTGTCTGTGCACGTAGAGCTTATCACACCCGATCATCACGTGGTGTCTCGGCACGACTAACTATAGCAACGGTGCATACTCAGGGAGAACACTTATACCTTGAAATTTAGTGAGAGATCATCTTATAATGCTACTGCCGAACTAAGAAAAATAAAATGCATAAAGGATAAACATCACATGCAATCAATATAAGTGATATGATATGGCCATCATAATCTTCTGCCTTTGATCTCCATCTCCAAAGCACCGTCATGATCACCATCATCACCGGCTTGACACCTTGATCTCCATCGAAGCATCGTTGTCGTCTCGCCAACTATTGCCTCTACGACAATCGCTACCGCTTAGTGATAAAGTAATCAATTACTTGGCGATTGCATTTCATACAATAAAGCGACAACCATATGGCTCCAGCCTGTTACTGATAACTGTGTTACAAAACATGATCATCTCATACAAAAATTTAGCATCATGTCTTGACCATATCACATCACAACATGCCCTGCAAAAACAAGTTAGACGTCCTCTACTTTGTTGTTGCAAGTTTTACGTGGCTGCTACGGGTTGAGCAAGAACCGTTCTTACCTACGCATCAAAAACCATAATGCGGTATAGTGATTTTTTTATCTTCAGAAAGAACCCTATTCATTGAATCCGATTCAACTAAAGTTGGAGAAACAGACACCCACTAGCCACCTGTGTGTGAAGCACGTCGGTAGAACCAGTCTCGCTTAAGCATATGCGTAATGTCGGTATGGGCCGCTTCATCTAACAATGCCGCTGAAACAAGAATCAACTAGTGACGGCAAGCAATATGTATATGCCCACGCCCACAACTCATTTGTGTTCTTCTTGTGCATATAACATCTACGCATAAACCTGGCTCTGATGCCACTGTTGGGGAATGCAGTAATTTCAAAAAATTTCCAACGCACACGCAAGATCATGGTGATGCATAGCAACGATAGGGGAGAGTGTTGTCTACGTACCCTTGTAGACCATAAGAGGAAGTGTTATGACAACACGGTTGATGTAGTCGTACGTCTTCACGATCGACCTATCCTAGTACCAAAAGTACGGCACCTCCGCGATCTGCACACGTTCGGCTCGGTGATGTCCCGCGAACTCACAATCCAGTAGAGCTTCGAGGGAGAGTTTCGTAAGCACAACGGTGTGATGACGTTGATGATGATGCTACAGGAACAGGGCTTCGCCTAAGCACCGCTACGATATTACCGAGGTGGATTATGGTGGAGGGGGGCACCGCACACGGCTAAAGATCAATGATCAACTTATATCTCTGGGGTTCCCCCTCCCTCGTATATAAAGGAGTGGAGGAGGGGAGGGGCCGGCCCTCTCTATGGTGCACCCTAGGGGAGTCCTACTCCAAACGGGAGTAGGATTCCCACCTTTCATGTAGTAGGAGTAGGAGAGAAGGAAGGGGAGGAGAGGAGAAAGGAAAGGGGGGCGACCGCCTCCCAATTCGGATTGGGCTAGGGGAGCGCGCCTCCCACCTTTTCTTTCCCTCCCCTCTTTTCCACTAAGGCCCAATAAGGCCCATATACTCCCCGGGGGGTTCCAGTAACCTCCCGGTACTCCCGAAAATGCTCGAACTCATCCGGAACCATTCCGATGTCAAAACATAGGCTTCCAATATAACGATCTTTATGTATTGACCATTTCAAGACTCCTCGTTATGTCCGTGATCAAATCTGGGACTCCGAACTATCTTCGGTACATCAAAACACATAAACTCGTAATACCCATCATCACAGAACGTTAAGCGTGTGGACCCTATGGGTTCGAGAACTACGTAGACATGACCGAGACATGTCTCCGGTCAATAACCAATAGCGGAATCTGGATGCTCATATTGGCTCCTACATATTCTACGAAGATCTTTATCGGTCAGACCACATAATAGTATACGTTGTTCCCTTTGTCATCGGTATGTTACTTGCCCGAGATTCGATCATCGGTATCTCAATACCTAGTTCAATCTCATTACCGGCAAGTCTCTTTACTCGTTCTGTAATGCTACATCCCGTAACTAACTCATTAGCTACATTGCTTGCAAGGCTTATAGTGATGTACATTACCGAGAGGGCCCAGAGATACCTCTCCGACAATTGGAGTGACAGATCCTAATCTTGATCCATGCCAACTCATCAAACACCATCGGAGACACATGTAGAGCACCTTTATAATCACCCATTTATGTTGTGACGTTTGTAGCACACAAAGTGTTCCTCCGGTATTCGAGAGTTGCATGATCTCATAGTCATAGGAACATGTATAGTTATGGAGAAAGCAATAGCTACAAGCTAAACGATCATCGTGCTAAGCTAACGGATGGGTCAAGTCAATCACATCATTCTCTAATGATGTGATCCCATTAATCAAATGACAACTCATGTAGAGGCAAACTAGTGACACTCTGTTTGTCTATGTATTCACACATGTACTAAGTTTCCGATGAATACAATTCTAGCAAGAATAATAAACATTTATCATGATATAAGGAAATATAAATAACAACTTTATTATTGCCTCTAGGGCATATTTCCTTCACTTCCTATGCGAGGGAAGGAGGCGCCCCATCTAGGGACGCAGGTCCTGAGGTAGTGCCGCTGGAGACACCGCTCTCCTGAAGCCCTTGATAGAGAAATTGCTTCTTCCTGGGGATGGTCTTAGGAGGGTAGACGGCGCCTTCGTTATCTGGGTCTTTGGCCGCTGCCGCTTGGTAGGTATGCTCGAGGGATGACACCGCTTCCTTCTCCTCACAGGCAACCGTGATGACGCCGCAGCTCCCGGGCATCTTGAGGACGTTGTAGCCATGATGGGTCACTACCATAAACTTGGCCAGGGCTGGGTACCTGAGGATGGCGTTGTACGGCAGGCAGATGTGGGCGACGTCGAAGTTGATGAGCTCGGTGCAGTAGTTGTCATGCTTGCTGAAGAAGATAGGGAGGCGAACCTGCCCGATCCGGGTGGTGGAGCCGCGGTTACTACTGAGAAGGGCTTGGTAGGCTGTAGTTGATCGTATGGCACTTGGAGGCGGTTGAACGTCTCGACGGACAACACATTGAGCCCCGCGCCACCGTCGATGAGGGTCTAGGTGAATTGGACATTGTTGATGATGGCTGAGAAGAGCATCGGGAGGGCGCCGGTAGTTGCCGCGCACTTGAGTTGGTCCGAGGAGCTAAAGGTAATGGTGCACTTGGACCACCTGAGCGGGTGCACGGCCTCGAGCCTGGGGAGGGCCGCGTTCACCTCTCGAGCGAACTGCTTCAAGATATGCTGAGAGGCTAGGGCCTGAGCGCCACCCAAGATGCAAGCAACATCGTGAGGCTCCTGGAAGCCCCCAGCCCCCCTCGTCCTGATGATGGTCATCATTTCTTCTTGGTGGTGACGGCAGAGGAGGGAGGCCAGCGTTGCCCTGAGGGCAGTCCTCACGAGGCTGGTCTCTCCAGACGTCCTCGCGAGGCTGGTCCTGCCAGCGGTCCTCATGAGGCCGGTCGTGCCATTCCTGAAGGGGGCCGCGGTCGTCCCAGCGTCCTCCATTGCGGCCTCCTCCATGGTCGTAGCCTCGGTCATTGCGCTCTGAGCGTCGACCAAAGCGCCCATCGCAGATGGCCCTGAGCTCCTGGCAGTCGTTCGTGTTGTGGCTATGCACATTGTGGAAGGCGCAGAACGGGCGGTTGGTCTTGGATGACTCGGGGTGGTCGCAGCCACGCTTCATCTCTAGCTCCGCCATGAGTACGGCAGCCGCCTTGCGCTTCACGTCCTTGGTCTTGGCCTTCTTGTCTTCTGGGCCGGCAGCTGGAAGCTCGAGGAGGGAGAGGCACCTTCCTCAGCTCTTGTGCACTTGGTCGCCATGTTGAACATCTCCAAATCCATGCACAAGTCCTCGTGGATGGCGAGCTCCTCCTTCATCTTCATGTCACGGACGCCATCGGAGAATGCTGAGATGATGGCCTCGTCCGTCCCTCTGGGTATCTTGAGGCGAACATTGTTAAAGCGCTAGTTGTACTTCTACAAGGTTTCCCCTGACTACTGATTGACGCACCGTAGTTCACCAGCGGCAGGCGGACGGTCACGAGTGCCTTGGAAGTTGGTGACAAAATGCTCGCACATCTCACCCTAGGAGGAGATCGATCCCGCGGGCAGCTTTAGGAGCCATAAGCGCGCGCCATCCTTAAGGGCCATCAGAAACCAGTTCTCCATGACCTTCTTGTCGCCGTTGGCCGCCTCGATGATCAGCTCGTAGAGCTGCATGAACTTTGAGGGTCGGGGGTGCCGTCGTAGTGCGGAGGCAGGTCAGCCTTGAACTTGTCGGGCTAGAGGATGATGCGCAGCTCGGGGGTGAAGGCGCGGCAGCCCGCCGTGGTCACTGGAGCCCGTCGTGGAGGCAAATCCCGGTCTTGGTACCTACGCGCCACCGCCACAGGTGGCGCGCGATCCTGACGTGGTGGTGCTGGGAGCGCAGGAGCATTTTCTTGTGGCCAAAGGACTTCTTGGCATCTTCATTCTTCGTGTGCGGGCGTCGTGCACGGTGTGTCACGTCGCGGGGCCGCGTGTCTTGGTGCGAGGGCGCCATCTTGATGTGGAGGCGGTGGAGGTGCTCCATGGGCTACGTAGTTCGCTGCAGGATGTGGGTGAGGCAACGAGAGAGACGGCGTGGGAGAGCTCCCAGCGGCGCTGATGAGCACGGTGATGCGGTCCAGCAAGTCTTCGTAGAGGTCATTGACCGGGTGGTAACGCAGGAGCACGCGTGCCATGAGCAAGGCGGCATGCACGTCCGTGGGTGTGCGACGAGCATGGGACGATGAACCGGCTGGAGTCAGCGATGGGGTGGCGGTGCGTCCGTCTCGCCGCTCAGAGGGTGCAACGATGAGGCTTGCTGCTCGTTTCCCGCAGGACCGGTAGTGGCATTGGCAGCAGGTGATGGAGAACGCCAGGGAGGTCCACCCATAGGTGCTGTCTGAGCGACGCGAGCGGCAAGGGCGGCCCATCACTACGGGCTTGGCGAGCGTCAGCCATGGATGTGGCGGAGCAGTGGTACGTCGACCGATCGGAGAAAGGTTTTGGCGCACCCCTACCTGGCGCACCAAATGTCCGATTGTAGGTTCCGGCTAACCCATGAGGTTCGAACTCTGGGGTGCGCACGAAGAACACTTTCTCTATAGTTTGCTCGCTTAATGATCTCACGGCCTAGCTCGACGAACCCAAAGAACAAAAGACACAAGAGTTTATACTAGTTCGGGCCACCTTACGGTGTACTACCCTACTCCAGTGTGGTGTTGGTGGATTGCCTCACGGGCTAGGAATGAACTAGTACAGGGGACGAACAGCCTCAGGAGGAGAGGTGTTCTTGAGCTTGGCGAGCTGTGGATGTGAGGATGGAATGGATCCGATCCAAGAAGAGTCTCCCCCCTATGGTGGTGGCTAGCCCTATTTATAGAGGCCCTAGTCCTCTTCCCCAAATATTAGGCGGGAAGGGATCTAGTTTGAAGGGGGACAACTAGTACAAGCCATCCTGACAAAAGGTGGTCTTCTCCTGCCAAAGGCTTTGGTAGTGATGCTGCAGTGGGCTCCGTGGTGACCTCCGTCCTGCCGTCCTGCTGGTCTTGGTCTTGTTGCACCAATATGGAAACCTTTGCCTGACGCCTCGGAACTCCTCATCAGTGCATGCCACTTTAGCACGAAAGAGAAAACTGGGACACTGCGCCTGCCTGGCCTTGGTCGTCATGGCTCATGTCACGTGAACCTCGCGAGGTGCCCCTGCATAGAGATCTCCGCTCCTCGGGAGCCAGCCTAGTGAGGCTGCCCATAGGGAGGTCTTGGTGTCATCCGCCTCGCGAGGCTTGGCCCCTCGCGACAGTCTTGAGTGGTTGCTGCTGAAGATGGGCCATACCAGGCCGTTGGTGGAGCCACGCACAAGCCCCGAGGCAGGCAAGTCTGGGCACCCCTGGTCCCGGAATGCCAACACATGGGTCTTCCATGCCCACTTCGCCAAGAAAGGAGCAGGTCGACACAGTCCCAGTTAGCGTCGTGCAGCTGGGGTCGGCACCCATGTACCTCTGAGGGGCAGTAACAGTGAGCATGCACCCGTACACCGACCTCGTGTCAGCAGCAGCGGCGTTGCCCCCGACGCACACTACAGAGACGGGGCGGTGGCCTGCACGGGCCTTGCCGGTGCCCATGACCAATAGGAAGACGATGTCGTCCTCCTCCGCGACTAGCAGGCAGCGGTGATCCTCCAGCGACTCTGGCACGGTGAATGGGTAGCACGTCTCATACTTGATGTTCACCGCCGCGGTCCAGTAGTGTTCGACGGACGGTGCCGTGAGGTGATGCACGAGGCTCGCCGGCGAGCCCTCAAATGGCAGCGTGCACTCACAGCAGTAGCAGGGCGCGTGCGCACATCTGGAACTATGCTCCGCCAGCGAGTGTTGGTCGACGTACCTCTTGCAGCTGAAACTCTTGTAGATGCATGGCACCTTGGAGGCATCGACCAGGCCGTCCATGAAATTGGAGTGGCTGTAGGGGACGTTGCGCCAGGTGAATATATGAGCAAGTTACTACGAGATTTAATCTGAATAAGCACAAAATAGATCATGATGACTATAACAGAGATTAAACTAACCATGTGGGCTAGCATAGTAGATGAACGGATCGAATCTAGGACACAGACTAGAAACATGAATTCTATGACGATTTTGAACAGGAAGGACAGAAACACATACGGTGCAACAGGAGCAGCACCGTTGGCGTTGAGGTTGTCGCCCATGTCATTGAGGAAGAGGTTGCCGAGGTCGGGGAAGAAGTCGTCGTCGGTGAAGTTGTCGCTGCCAGCAGTCGCGTGAGTGCGCTCCCCAAATTCCAACAGCGCCCACCGAATGGAGCGCAGGAGGGAGTGGTTGTAGGGGATGTTGCAGCCGCTGAATGGAGCGCAGGAGTAGCACACGAAGCAGTAGATGGTGCTCCTCCCTACTCTCTATCTCTACTCTTATCTCTACTCTTATAAAAAAACGAGTTGGTGATGATGGTGTGCCTGCCATCTTGTAATATAGACCGTCCGATCTATATCTGACGGATAGAAAGCAAACTATGACAATTTTACAAAAGATACCCACACCTCTCTCCACATTTATAGATAAGGCCTTGCCTCGTTCATCCTTATCTCCCACAACCTCATTGCTGAGCAATTAAAAAAGGAAGTTTCTGGAACAATCTGGCATGGTCACCGTTGCCAGCGCCGTCCATCCCCATACCTCCACCCAGTCTGACCACCAGTCACCACCACACCCCACTCCTCCTCACCTTATCTCTCATCTTTCTCGAGATATCATTTTTTGAAGAAATTCTAGAGATACCATTTTTCCGCTAAAATTCTAGAGATATCATTAGTTTTTACACATGGGATTACTCTTGCATGGGTCAATAACAACAGGTGTTTTGTAAAAAAATGCATCTTGATGTTTCGTGCAATGCACGGGCATATTTCTAGTTTTTTGCATATAATTCCAAACACCACGTAGACATGGTCTTTGACCATTTTACAACTATGTTAGTATCATTGTTAGTGGTTAGCCAGTGCAAGTTATAGCCTCGGGTGTTTTAACCTTTTTTTAGTAATGATATATGGCGATTGTTCGCCACGAGCTCAATCCTGGCGAATCCCATGTAACCGTCAGATTTCCATCCGACGATGGCCTGCTTTTAAGCCATAGTATTTGACAAAACCGCCACCCTTACACATGTACTATAACTCCGTCGCAGGCGTTTGCAACTGCCATGTCTCCCAGCGAACGTTTGCTCGGGATTTGAGTTAGCACCCATGGTGGTTCGTAGTCATTCCATGCTCGGGCATTGAAGTTTTTAACTATTGTAGATTAGAATATACTACTCCTCTGGTGCCAGTAGTAGAGCAGAGTCCTACTCCACTACTCTATATGCAAACACTACTAGGGAAAACCTTATACATAGAATCTTAGCAGCAGCGAGGTTCAAAAACAGACGCTACTGCTAATTAGCAGTAGCGAGCTTCAAAAGAACGCGCTACTAATATCCAAGTAGCAGTAGCGCTCTAGGTGAAACGAGCACTACTACTACAATTAACACGGTGTTGCCTCCAGGCTAGATATAGTAGTAGTGCCCTTCTCCTGGACGCGCTACAGCTAAAGTACTAAGTAGCAGCATTTTTCTTTAAAACTGGCTTTTGCTAAGTATAGTCCCCTCTTGCAACTAATTAAGTTTAGTCCCATACTACTAAGCGAACAAGGTGTTTACCAACTTAAATATGTTACTTCTCAAACTATCTCGAGCACTTGGTCTTCATTGAACTGTATGTGTAGGATTTGTGGCTGCAATATGAATCTTCGCCTGTGCCTATACAGGTACGGTGAGGATTTATGTTGACTATTTAGATTCTACACAAAAAGATCAATGATGACCAATGTATATTTTTGATGTTTTTACATGATTAGCCATAGTAGTAGCGCGCTCCCTGTACCCGCGCTACTGCTACAGCAAAACAAAACACGCAGCCCGGCCCCCGCATGCCCATCTCTCAATTGTCCCCCTCCGCCACACGCCGGCAGCTGCAGTTAGGGTTTCTCCTCCACCACCGCGCGCCACTCCCACCGCGGCTGTAGGAAATGCTCCTCCCCCCTCTCGCCACCCCTCTGCTAGCTGCTCCTCCACCCTCTCGCCGTCCACTCTGTCGCCGCCCGTGAGCTCTAGCCGGGCGCCTTTGGCCGACCGCCCTCGATCCCCTCGCCGGCCGCTGTAGTCATCCCCTCTCATAGGAAAGTCACACTACAAAAAAGACACATCCGTGACATTTTGGGCCAAACGAAAAAAATTTCTGTCATACATATGACAGTTCTATGACGATAATTGTGACAAAACCCAGTATCATCATAGATGTGGTGGGCTCCTACTTCTATGACAAAAAATCATGACAGAAAATGGGCTTTTCATCCTGGGCGGGCT
>NW_024119605.1:0-11482 GCF_003073215.2 Triticum urartu
AGCCCGCCACGCAAGACCAAGAAAACTCCCCCACCCCCTCGCCGGGGGCCGGAGCGGCGGCGGAGCCGAATCCAGCTAGATCTGGCACCCCATCACCGCTGCAGCGCCACAGAACTTGCCCGACCGACAACCTCCCGAGATGCCGCTGGCAGGGAGGCGCGGCCAGCGCGAAGCACACCACCAGAGCACCTGAAGGAGCCGTTGGGGAGCGCCATGGAGCCGTCAGGTCGCTGGGAGCCATGCCACGGCCAGATCCAACAACCTGCAAACCACCGTCCGACACCATAGAGCAGGACGGAGAGGGCCGCCACCCCACACCGACGCACCGGACAGGAGCCATTGGACCAAGGGCCCTGACCCTGCCGGCGAAGCCACCGCGACCGCCACCCGTCGAAGGCCCTGCAGGGAGCTGAGCCGACACGCAAACAACAGGATGGGGCGAACCTCCCCCGCCCAAAATCCACACGCAAGAGAAGATCCCCGCCGCCGCCATCCGCCGCCCGAGTTTAGCCTGGCGGCCTCGGGCAGGGCCGAAGGAGGGAGTGGTGGCGCGGCTCGATCTGGTCTCCACCCGTGTCGCCTGTGGAGGCGAAGCGGGGGACGGGAGGAAGTTTTTTTTTTCTCGCTGCTTGCCTTTTTAAAAAAATTGACATGATGATGAGGTGCACATAGCTTCCTCTCAAGCGGCCTGCAATGATGAGCCCCAACCTCTAGTATATCATGTAATAGCGCATAGGGCATCAGACTCGATTGAACTGATCTCGGGTTCCTCAAACGCGATGGATCTGCAAGTAAATCACTCTACGTGTGCTAGCCGTACGCATAGGCCTACGTATTTACGTACCCACGTACGTACGATCTTGCAGCAGCCCTGGCAGCAAGTCGACCGGTCGGAAACAGTTTCATCAAGTGCACAGCCTGCACCTATCCGTCGATCTGTGCGCGTCTTATTTACGCGGGGGCGTATACAGCGAGCGTACGTGTACGTGGTGCGAAACTATTCAAAACCACGCGGCTTATTTCTCCCGAGCTGTAAATCTTTTACTCTTTTTTTTGCGGGAAAGAAATCTCATTACTCAATCAAGATGTCCTTACAATCATCAGCAACTACCTCCAACAATGAGGCCGGACCCGCCCCTAACCAAGTCATGGTCCTACTTTCATCTCTAGCAAAAACAGCTAAGGAATGACTAGCTTTATTCTGGGATCTAGAAATATGAACAATGTAACTCTGTCTAAGACCCATCAGGTATTTAATCTCCTGCACAATAGGAGCATACACAGAGCGATCGACGCCCGCACATGTAATCATGGTCACTGCTTCCATAGAATCCATCTCCACAACAATCGGGAGATCACTTCGTTGAATAGCCAAAGAAAAACCCTCCATGCATGCACATAGCTCCGCTTCCAATGCATCCCAGCATGAAAACAGCCCCCTGCAAGCTGAAAAATTAATGGCCCCCCGATGATCCCTCAAAATCATTCCAGCTCCGGCTACTTCAGAGGAGATAAAAGAAGCATCCATATTAAGTTTGTTCCATCCCATGTCCGGAGGCCTCCATCTTCTCTCTACAGGCTCATTAGTAGACTTCACATCGGTTCTTTCATAGATGATACTGGTTTTACCTTTTGCCGGATCTCCCTGGGGATCTAGCTTGATGCCAACTAGGGAGTCAACATAACTTCGAAGAAATCTCATCGAGGCCTCCATGGGGGGTGCAGGCTTACCATGAACTATTTCATTTCTAACAAACCATGATCGCCAGAAAATCAGCATAATCATCATCCGGCTAATCTCATTCAGGGGGGCCAAAACATGAAGCAACCACTCTTTTCCATTATTTGTCATCCCATCCAGCGCCGGAATTGCCCACACTTCAGACATAGCTAGGTAAAGATCTCGTCCAAACTGGCACCGAATGAAAGGATGATAGTTATCTTCCTCCTCCATCCCACATACCGGGCAATAGCTCATAGTTTCAAGGGCAATTTTGTGCTTTCTCTGCCATGTCGGGAGTGAGTTAGTGGCGAGCCTCCATGCAAAATTTCGAACCGAGGGAGGAGCCCAGCTCTTCCAAATAAAGCTCCAGCATTTCCTCTGTCCTGACGGAACTGAGCTCGAAGAGGCCTCAGACCCTCTATGTACTTCGACAAACGCTAGCTCGTAAGCCGACTTAACTGTAAAGACCCCATACTTCCCAGGACCCCAAGCAAGAACATCACCCTCTAGCCTGGGCGAGGCTCTGATCTTCATAATCTCGCGTACATCCGCATCAACAAAGTACGTAGTGGGGAGACCATAGTTCCACGAACCATTTGGATTTAACATGTTTGAGACAAATCGAATACGGCATCTGCCCTGGGGAGAGATGGGTTTATACGGAAACGGTCTCGGGATCCAATTGTCACGCCACACTCGGATGCTTCTTCCATTTCCCACTCTCCAAACCAATCCCTTTTTCAGTAACTCCAAACCATAACTAATAGCTTGCCATGACGAAGAAGCATTGCCCGAGAAGACTGTGTCCTCGAGCTTCCCCATGGGATAATATCTTGCCTTCAAAACTTGAGCACATGAGCTATCTGGTCTGGTTATCAGTCTCCACGCTTGGCGTGCTAACAAGGCCTGATTGAACATCTGGAAATCTTTAAACCCCACTCCTCCCTTATCCTTGGGCTGGAGCAGTTTATCCCAGCCCCGCCAATGCACTTTCCTCTTCCCCTCCGCTGATCCCCAATAGAAGTTCCTTACCATACGAGTAAGATCATCGCACACTGAGAAAGGAACCTTAAAAAACCCCATTACATAAGTTGGTAGCGCCTGAGCAACGAATTTGATCAAAACTTCGCGTCCCGGTTGTGCCAAAAGCCCATCTCCCCACTGCAATAAGCGTTTGGTGAGACTTGTTTGCAGATTTTGAAAGCGGCCCTTTGACATACGCCCCTTTGGGGTTGGCAGCCCTAAGTACCTTTCCTCAAAATGAGGATTAGTAACATGTAGAGCTTCGCGTACCTCCTCCTGAACCCCAACCGGGCATGCATCTCCGAACAGTATTGAGCATTTATCAAAGTTTAAAAGTTGACCTGTTGCCCTGCCGAAAGTTTCCAGCACCACTCTCACCTTTTCAGCATGAACTCTAGTCGCCTCAAAAAACAGTAGGGTGTCGTCTGCAAACAACAGATGTGATATACCCGGAGCACCTCTACAGATTTTAACTGGGGAGATATCCCCCACCTCCACCTTACTTTTCAGCAAGGTTGATAATCCATCCGCAACGAGCAAGAATAAAAACGGGGAGAGGGGATCTCCTTGCCGCAGCCCACGCGACGGCGCAAACGAATCCAAGAGAGTTCCATTAAAATTCACCGAGTATCTCACCGACGTGACACAAGACATTATCCAGTCCACCCATCGTTGAGAGAAACCCATCTTTTGCATCACTTGCCTCAAGAAGACCCAATCAACCCTGTCATATGCTTTGGATAGATCTAGCTTGTAAGCACAAAAACTCTTCGTCGGATCTTTCTCTTGCTTGATGTAATGGATGCACTCAAAAGCTACCAACGCATTATCAGTGATCATCCTCCCTGGAATAAAAGCACTCTGTTCCGGTGATATAATATCATCCAAAAGAGGCCGTAACCTGTTCACCAAGCACTTCGAGATCACCTTATAAATGACATTGCACAAGCTGATAGGCCTATAATCTGATAACTTAGAGGGGTTCGCTATCTTAGGAATAAGAACAATAGAAGTAGAGTTAACCCCCTCCGGCATTATACCCATGTGGAAGAAATCCTTCACTGCCGCCACAGCCCCTTCCTTAATGGTACTCCAATTACGCTGAAAGAACCTGGCCGGAAGGCCATCCGGTGCTGGAGCCTTGAGCGGCCCAATTTGGAATAATGCATCAGAAATCTCTTTGTCAGTAAAAGGCACACAAAGCTTAATGTTATCATCATCCGACACACTGACTTCCAGAAGGCCGAGTATTGGCGATGTATCAAGGGAGGTGTCAGCCAAAAACATATTCTGGAAGTACTCATTTGCCATTTTGCCCATAGTTTCAAAATCCATATGAACCACCCCAATACTATCAGTGAGTTCCCGAATTTTATTTTTCCTTGCCCTCCAGACTGCCTTACTCTGAAAGTATTTGGTATTCCTGTCTCCTTCCTTTAGCCAGGTTATCCTAGATCTTTGGAGCCACATCATCTCTTCCTGATACAATAAAATCCCGGGGCTAGGACGTGCCGACATTTTGTCATTTCCTGTTGTACTACTACTGCTACGTATGGAAGCAAGTACGCGAGTACGTAGATCGAGATGTTTCCAGCTTTGAAAACGTCGGTACCCCGTTCTGGCTCCCGGCCGGTTTGAATTTTCTCTGCGCGGAGGACACTGTAGATTCCCGTTGCAGCCTTGCTTGCAGGAGAGTATAGTAGTTAGGCCTTCCACTATGTACTCGGTGCCACATTTCTTAAAAGCCAGCCACATATACGCAGATGGCAGTTGAACTTTTTATGGCATCGGTCACACAATGTGAAAGATTTCGCATCCACTCCAGCGCGGGCCTGCATGCATATAAATTAGTAATATATCTGCCAAACTTACCCAAGGACCAGTGTCATGAGGTGTTGCTTCGCATGAGAAAGGACCAAGACGCGCTTAGTTTATTGGCTCACCGAATTTGGCACCGGAGCAAGTAGAAGTATCGATGCCTAGAATTTTTTTACTTCGCACCGGGCTGGACAATGTAGGGCATCGGTGCTAAATATCAAAAAGCAAATTTGGCACCGATTATGGCCTACATAGTGGAAGGCCTTAGCATATGTCCACCGATCAAAATGACCCGAAATCCAATTATTTTTGCACTAGGAATCCACCTAGCAGTACGATTTTACCAGTGGCGGTCTCGTCAGTCAGTAGGTTTGAGTACGGCGAGTAACCAGAGCCTTTGTTTCGGGATTCAGACCCAGGCACATGGCAATAATAATACCCACGGGCCACGGCGGTATATACGTAGTATTAGCGAATAAGCTTCACGTCTGTGCTTAAAAAAAAGAGTAAGTTCCACGTCGGTTAATAATAATTAAATCAAGGTGTAGTAACATCCGCACATTCAGAACACTCGCTGTGTCACGGAAAAAAAAAAGAACACCCGCTGTAGGCACGTAGATGTCACACTACGTACGTACGTACATACCGGGCTATAGCACATCGTATCCTCGTTT
Organism: Triticum urartu; assembly: GCF_003073215.2. NCBI lineage: Eukaryota > Viridiplantae > Streptophyta > Magnoliopsida > Poales > Poaceae > Triticum > Triticum urartu. The sequence goes on from NW_024119605.1 coordinate 5,239, forward strand.
CCCCCCGAGGCCGCGTGCAGTGCAGAGAGCACCCAAGCAGTACGTGCATTCCTACACCTGGGATGGAGCAAGTCGCGTTATCATCACACGCTCTCTTTTACCATAGCTCGACGGCACCACTCGCGTTGGTGCGACGCGGACGGGCCGGCGCGAGCGCAAACGGAGGCACCACACCATGCGGCAAAAATCACATAATTGACCTGTGGATGAAACTATTTCAGGAACCAAACCGTATTTTAAATTTTTTTTCACTCCGCTGACCCTTTTATATAGCGTCCGACAACCAGATGCTTCATCCTACTGTGCAGCGTCTTACCGACGGACGTTGCACGTCTGGCCAGCGTAGCGCCCCTGGTCAAGGCCCAGCACATACCTGATTGTGCAGCGCCTAGACGGCAGGCGCCATGTGCAGCACCTAGCAAGTAGGCGCTGCACAATGACTTAGTAACCACCGCGCGCTGGCCCTCCCTCACCACACATGATTCTTCGTTCTAGAGAAGAACGGAGAGACAAGTGGGCGGCGACTCTCCTCTCCCCCTCTCAATCCCCTCTTCAAAAATATTCAGATCTGACAATTTCTTTCGTGGATTTTTTCACCAATTCCTTCTGAAAGGTCCAGAAAATCTTACACATTTTTCAGATTTGTGGAACTCATGTTTGCTTGGATTTGAAATTTGCATGTAAAATTTGAAATAGCTTTGTGGGGTTATAAATTTAGGATTTGTAGATGCATTGTAATCATTATGAAACCGTAGTATTGTTGTTTTGTATTGACAATATATGCTTCCATAGTGAAACCCTAGATTGTTGATATGAAACCATATACATATTGACATGTTTGTGCAGATGATATTTGAGATGACAATTGTCAATGCTTTCATTGCGGAAACCTAGATTATTGAGTGAGTATTGTAAATAATGCTTCCATTGTGCGACCCTGTATTGTTGTGAATACATAAGATTTTTGTGATCATTGTTGACATGCTTTCATTGTATATCTTAGATTAGTACTCAAAATTCCTTTTAGTGTGCACCCATTGTTGAGATGAATACATATTAAATAATGCTCGCATATGAAATAATTCATAGGAAGTATGGTAGTAAACTCATGTATGTTTTTTGTTAGAAATTTGTAGGATGGTTTGGCTTCTCGATGAACACCGGGCCTACTTTATGTCGGAGAAGAAGAAGGTAATAATGATAGCGGTTGGTATTCTGAAATTTGTGTTTAATTTAAATAGACATGCCCCATATTTAATACTCTGACTTGCTTGTTTGCAGTTTCTTCAACCTTTGAAGATTCGGTTTCACGGGGTCTCTGGTGGTGTCATGCCCTACGATGAGCGGTGCACACCGTACATCAGACAGACATGACTCCTCCCGTTCATTCCGCTGGTCAGTCGGTCGACGCCGAACCATAGTGCTGCAGCAATCACCGCGCTGGTTGACGGTGGAGGACGGAGACACACAGTTTCCATCTTCGGGCCGGGGAGATGACCATGACGCTCCAGTATGTCGCCTTGCTCACCGTTCTTCCTATCGAGGGGAAGCCTCTCTGTATGAGCACCGATTCTGATGGGTGGCGCCAGCAGATGGAGGCCCTTACTGGTATGTCTCCTCTTGAGGCTCCAGTAGCAGAGGGGGAGAAGAAGAGAAGAGTCGCAGCCAGAGCTCAACTCACTTGGATTGTAGCGAACTTTGCGCATTGCCCTCAGGATGCTACTGATGATGTGGTGCACACATATTGTTGTAGGGTGGAACCCTAAGTGGAAATATTTTCACACTTGGAGGGGAAAAGGAATGAACACACGAACACAAAGAGGAAATTCACTCAAACAAAACACAATCACACATCCACTAGAATGTCATAGTCGAGATCCACAAGAATACAAGAACAATCCAAGGAAACAAGCACACACGTAAGGTTCTTCCAACTCCTAAGGAGGTGAGGTCTTGATGGTAGTCTTCTCCTAAAGGAGGTCTTGCTATCCACTTAGGATCCTCTCCTAAGAGGCCTTGATCTCCAAGAGGAGTGGTAGAAGGAGCAAAGCTCTATCAATGTCTCATATATACTTTGCTAACCCTAACAAATGTCTTAGACCCAAAATACATAGCCAAAGGGAGGTAGGAGACGACTTGGGAGGCAAGATAGGGCGTTCACGGCCGAAGCCTGGGAGGCCCGTGCGCATGGGGTAAGTGAGGCCCGTGCGCATGGGGATCTCATGTGCACGGTACACGCCCGTACGCACAAGATGCTACAGTGCGAGCCCGTGCGCATGGGGTCTGGAGGCCGTGCGCACGGGGGTGTGCATCTCGGTTACAGAAGCCTCCGAGGAGGCCCGTGGGCACGGGGTCGCCTGGGAGGTGCTGAGTTGATCTTCCTGGGCTCCTCCTTCTTCCTCGTGGCCTTGGGGTACTTCTCCTATTCCTTGGGGGTCTTCCTTAGCTGCTTGGTAGCGTTCATCTTCGTACCCAATGAAAAATAGCATGTTTTGGTGAGGTAGCATCCAAGTTCCATTAATATCCATATCGATTTCAAGTAGGAGTGACTTCACCTCAGTTTCGATGGCGCGAGCTCGAGCTCTTTTCATATGTCCACATGGTGCTTGATGAGTTGTAGTAGAGTTGATGGGGATGATGGAAGGATGTTCCGCATCACATATGCTCGTGTCTACATGTGGTACGTTGTCTTCAGGACTTTGTTTGCTGACGCCACTAGCAAGAACGCAACATGGATGTGGCTTAAGGCGCTGACCGGCTTCGACAACGAATGGAGTTGGGGTTCGGGGGCACTGGCCTACTTGTACCGACATGTAGTGATTTGTTTGTTTTCACTTCATTTCTACATTATCAATGCAATTTTGCTCTTAAGTGAACCATGTTTTCCTTTATGTGCAGTTGGACGGTGCTTGTAGTAGGATCTCAAAGGACGGATGCATTGGTGGTTGTATGCTCGTACTTTCTGTATGGAGCTGGGAGTGCCTGCCGGTCGGACACCCGAAGGACGTAACGTACAAGCCTTGGGACGACCAAGGCGAGGAACTAAGCCTCCCCACCTGGGCTTACAAGTGGGATGTGGTAACCGAGATGACTAGCGTTGTCACTATGATGTATATGAAGGAAATATGCCCTAGAGGCAATAATAAAGTTGTTATTTCATATTTCCTTATATCATGATAAATGTTTATTATTCATGCTAGAATTGTATTAACCGGAAACTTGATACACGTGTGGATACATAGACAAAACACCCCCAAGTAAGCCTCTACTAGACTAGCTCATTAATCAAAGATGGTTAAGTTTCCTAACCATAGACATGTGTTGTCATTTGATAAACGGGATCACATCATTAGGAGAATGATGTGATGGATGCTACTTCTTGAGCTTGTATTGGTTTTTCCCTTGAAGAGGAAAGGGTGATGCAGCAAAGAAGAGCAAGTATTTCCCTCAATTTTGAGAACCAAGGTATCAATCCAGTAGGAGACAATACACAAGTCATTGATTACCTGCACAAACAAACACCAACGTGCACCCAGCGTGATAAAGGGGTTGTCAATTCCTTCACGGTTATTTGCAAAGTGAGATCTGATAGAGAAGGATAAGCGGTAAAGTAAATATTTTTGGTATTTTTGGTTTATAGATCGAAAAGTAAAAGATTGCAAAGAAAGTAAATAGGAAACTAAAATTGTAGATCGGAAAGTTATATGATGGAAAATAGACCCGGGGGCCATATGTTTCACTAGAGGCTTCTCTCAAGATAGAAAAACGGTGGGTGAACAAACTACTGCCGAGCAATTGATAGAAAAGAGCAAAGTTATGACGATATCTAAGGCAATGATCATGAATATAGGCATCACGTCCATGTCAAGTAGACGTACTACTGCCTGCATCTACTACTATTACTCCACACATCGACCGACCCCTGCCTGCATCTAGAGTATTAAGTTCATAAGAACAGAGTAACGCTTTAAGTAAGATGACAGGATGCGGGATAAACTCAAGCAATATGATGAAAACCCCATCTTGTTATCCTTGATGGCAACAATACAATATGTGTTGGTTCCCCTTCTGTCACTAGGATCGAGCACCGCAAAATTGAACCAAAAGCTAAGCACTTCTCCCATTGCAAGAAAAACCAATCTAGTTGGCCAAACCAAATCGATAGTTCGGAGAGACTTGCAAAGATATCAAATCATGCATATAAGAATTCAGAGGAGATTCAAATAATATTCATAGATAAGCTGATCATAAATCCATAATTCATCGGATCTCGGCAAACGCACCGCAAAAAGGTATTGCATCGAATAGATCTCCAAGAACATCGAGGAGAACATGGTATCAAGAATCAAAGAGAGAGAAGAAGCCATCTAGCTACTAGGTATGGACCCGTAGGTTTGAGGTAAACTACTCACGCTTCATCGGAGATGCAATGGTGTTGATGTAGAAACCCTCTGTGATCGAATCCCCCTCTGCCAGGATGCCAGAAAAGGCCCCTAGATGGGATCTCACGGGTATAGAAGGTTGCAGCGGTGGAAAAGTGTTTTCGTGGCTCTCCTGGTAGGTTTTGGAATATTTGAGAATATATAGGCGGAAGAAATAGGTCATTGGAGTCACGAGGGGCCCACAAGGGTGGGGGCGCGCCCTACCCCTCTGGGAGCGCCCTCCGTCCTTGTGGGTGCCTCGTGGCTTCCCTAACATGTACTCCAAGTCCTCTGGATGTCTTCTGGTCCAAGAAAAATCATCGCGAAAGTTTCATTCCGTTTGGACTCCGTTTGGTATTCCTTTTCCACGAAACTCTAAAACAAGGAAAAACATAAATTGGCACTGGGCTCTAGGTTAATAGGCTAGTCCCAAAAATCATATAAAATAGCATAATAATGCATATAAAACATCCAAAATAGATAATATAATAGCATGGGACAATAAAAAATTATAGATACGTTGGAGACATATCAAGCATCCCCAAGCTTAATTCGTGCTCGTCGTCGAGTAGGTAAATGATAAAAATAGAATTTTTGATGTGGAATGCTACCTAACATATTTATCCATGTAATTTTATTTATTGTGGCATGAATGTTTAGATCTGTATGATTCAAAACGAAAGTTTAATATTGACATAAAAACAATAATACTTCAAGCATACTAACAAGATAATTATGTCTTCTCAAAATAACATGGCCAAAGAAAGCTTATCCCTACAAAATCATATAGTCTGGCTATGCTCTATCTTCATCACACAAAATATTAAAATCATGCACAACCCCAATGACAAGCCGAGCAATTGTTTCATACTTTTGATGTTCTCAAAATTTTTCAACTTTCACGCAATACATGAGAGTGAGCCATGGACATAGCACTATAGGTGGAATAGACGATGGTTGTGGAGAAGACAAAAAGAAGGAGATATTCTCACATCAACTAGGCGTATCAACGGGCTATGGATATGCCCATTAATAGATATCAATGTGAGTGAGTAGGGTTTGCCATGCAACGGATGCACTAGAGCTATAAGTTTATGAAAATCTCAAAAAGAAACTAAGTGGGTATGCATCCAACTTGCTTGCTCACGAAGACCTAGGGCAATTTGAGGAAGCCCATCATTGGAATATACAAGCCAAGTTATATAATGAAAATTTTCTACTAGTATATGAAAGTGACAATATAGGAGACTCTCTTATCATGAAGATCATGGTGCTACTTTGAAGCACAAGTGTGGTAAAAGGATAGTAGCATTGCCCCTTCTCTCTTTTCTCTCATTTTTTTGGGCCTTCTCCCTTTTTAGCCTCTTTTTTTATTTTGTCTGGAGTCTCATCCCGACTTGTGGGGGAATCATAATCTCCATCATCCTTTTCTCACGTGGGACAATGCTCTAATAATGATGACCATCACACTTTTATTTACTTACAACTCAAGAATTACAACTCGATACTTAGAACAAAATATGACTCTATGTGAATGCCTCCGACGGTGTACCGGGATGTGCAATGAATCAAGAGGGACATGTATGAAAGTGAAAGTGCGTTATATCGACTAGAGGGGGGGGGGTGAATAGGCGATTTTTACGAAAGTATTCAAAACGTGGGAGTTATGAAGACAAACAGCGAAGATTATGCCTATTACTATGCAGCGGAAGTTAGATTACACTGGGCCAGCCATGGTCATGTATTCAATAGAGTGAAAGCACAATGACAAACAACTGCAGTGTAATAAGGATCAGGTAGGAAGAAGTTATGAAGCCAAACAG
>NW_024119606.1:0-13712 GCF_003073215.2 Triticum urartu
CTGTGATCCATGAACAACTACTACCACTCATTGGGATCCTTAATTGACCCTCTCGGCTTCTTAATCACCCTAGTACTCTGTCCAGGAGTTGCAACTAGTTTCTGGTGTTTGTAGGTTATGTGTTGGCGGCCGTGCGTAGCGCTGACCCCAGGGGTGGGCTATGTTGCGGTAGTACACCGTGGCCGGGCATGTCGGGCGCACGTTTGGTGTGTCGGAACCCTGTACACATCGTTCGGGGCCGTATGTGGAAACCTCGGCCCTACTCCCTGCGGATGGAACCTGGATAGGTGATAAACCTGGACTAGAGACTTAAGTGTTTAGGTAGGCCGTGGCCGAAGGAACCTAAGTGTCCAGGAGCGGTTTGATCTCCCCTATCTTCTTCGCCGTGACCCTGCTGACTGGCGCGGGGAAGAGGGAAGCCTATTCTTGTGTAAGTTGATGCCGCTTGATAATGATACGTATGATGTTAAGATGCCATCGCTTGAGGGAAAGGCTTGGGCGGGCACAAATGGAGATTGTGTTGTTTATATTGGGTACAACTGCAGGTCGGGACTAGTGAATGTGTACACTCATCACCGGGTTCCACTTCAAAAAATCTCAGACGACTGCCCAGAGGTTGAGTACACCGGTATTCTACGTGAGTTCAAATACGATCATGGTGACTGTCATCTACGGAAGATAGCAATGTGACGAGGTCCCATCCGCTCTTAGGGTAGTAGGAGTGCTTATGTTGTCGCTATCTCAAACAAGCTTGTTGTCGTCCTTCATGGTTCGACGCGATGGATATTGCTCAAAAATCGGTTTCTATACACGGATGAGTACTGTGATGCAAGTCAATACGAGGGTCTTGTGTTTGCTGCCACCACTCGTGGCACCGTTTTTGCATGGAATCCTCATGATTTCGGTACGTTTGTCTTCCACCGTTATTATAATTGTTTCATCCACATGCATGCAGGTTAGCTAGTTTCCCTTTACTAATTAACCTTCTTGTGTTTCCAAGGTCCTATGAACATTCCACCACCTATACTTGAAAATTTTATTCACGAGCATGAGGACGAGCAAGACCAATATACTTGGTGGCGCCTGGCAACTTATTCCGATGGATCACCTCTTCTTATCTGTATACGGGGCACTGCTGATGTTACTAAGGAACCAGGTGTTGTCTCGTATGGTCGCACTCTCCAGACCTATTCCAACATCCGTTGTAGGGTATTCAGGATGTATACTGGTGTACTAGCGCCAACACCTTCTCCCTGGTTCAGTATTGAAAGTCTTGGAGGAAACTCACTCTTCCTTGGACAAACCTATCCAATGATGGTGGAAGGCGATCCAGCTGCTGTTGACACAACGTTACTACCATTTATGAGAAGCAATTGGATCAATACCCCGGACATTACTATGCTTCCCTACTGTCCCAATATGGGTATTGAAATAGGCCGCTTCAGCCTGTATGATAAGTCCTGTGTTGGTCTCGAGATAGATAGTAGCTGGCCCAGAGAATCACTTCTGGTTCAAAGCAAAAGTTTCCAACGCCGACGAGTGGTTGAGCTGAAGTTCATTTCATTGCTTTGTTATTTGTTGTGTGATAAAAACTTTACTAGAATGTTCTGTTGGAAATGATCTATAATCCAATGTGTATCCTCGTTGTCGTTGTGGGTTGATGACTTGTTGTATGTAACCAATGGTACATTTGCATATGCGTCCATGAACACGCCTTCTAGTGGTCTCCATATGAACAGTGCTACTAATTTTAGTTGCAAAAATTAAATAGTGCTAGAGATTTGTAGCTGCATATTTTGACAAATCGTAGTGTTACAAGGTTAACAAATGGCAATGTTACTAGATAAACAAATGTCAATCTTTCCAATTTGAGAAATGGCAACATACCCAAAATGACAGATATGCAAATTACCCAATTTTTTATACGTGGTTGCACACGGGTCATGCAAAACAGCCATTTGCGTTGAAGGGATGCAGAAATCCTGCGCGACACATTTTCCTTGGCTTCCTGGGGAAGCTATCGGTTTTCATACGGGTGTTCTAACTAAAACGTTTGCGATGAGTGTTTTATATTTAAAAACCTTTGATGTTTTTTTCAAAAGAAAATCGTTTGGTAAGTCTGTACATTAAGAGAGAAACACGCAAGTGCGTTCAAACCATATCTTTCATTCACTCACACTGCGAATTTATATTCATATGATCGAGAATTCGAGATACACTATTAAACCCCAAAAAACTATTTCCAGTGGCGGCGTGCCGCGCCGTCGTTGTCGTTGTCGTCCTTCGGGACGCCATTGTTGAAGTCTTCAAGGCAGCACAAAATGTTCTTCACTTGTAAATCAAACATCACGTCGTCGCGCAATCGACGGGCGGGCGCGGGAGGACGACAACTGGTGCCACTGAGAGGTAGCGGTCGATGGCATTCTCCCATTCCGCCGACGGGCGGGGGCGCACGGGCACGGACATGGGCGCGGCGGGTGCAGCCAAACGCTAGCATGTACACGACCTCACGTGGTTCCGCGGAGAACTCGCTGACGCTCGCGGCTTCCAGCTCTGCGATAGTGCTCGGCGACCAACCTGTCAATGCTATGGGTATGGTCTCTGGCGCGGGCGCGTGGATGGGAGCTGGGACGGGAGCGGGGGCAGAAACCGCCGCGGCCAGCTCGTTTTGGGACATGTCCATGAGGCCCCATTCCTCCTTATTTTCTATCTCCTCCGTCTCGGAGTCGACTTCACCAAACTTGAAGACTAGTGGCAGATGATCATTCTGCGCCATGGCGGTGGAGGTCTATGGGGGGGGTGGGAGGCGAACAGTAAGGATGCCTGTATTAAACAGCGGCTCGGGCGCCATTAATGGAGAGGAAGGCGAGCGGCCTTGGAAGTCAAAAGGCACGCTTCCCACTGAGCCTACACAGCGTAAAGCTCGCACGCTTCCCAGTGAGCCTGCGCATTGGAGGACAGCTTAAGAGGCTAAGGGCCAACAACCATATGCTCCATATCTACATACTTAACATATATAGTAATAGCTAGCACATTTTAAGAGGCTGAGGGCCAATAACCACAGCTATCCACTTGAAGCAGCTAGATCACGGCGACTCGGCATCTCGTCAATGAAAAGGAAGAGCCCTCCTGTGCCTTGGTAGAGCAGGAGTAGAACATTGTCTCCAATTTTCCAATATGGATGCATTGCCACGGGAAGCGAGAACTTGTTAATTTGAATGGTTCCATTTCGCAGGAAATGCAGTACCTTGCAATCACTTTGGCGTTATTAGCAGGCACAAGTGTAACTCGACCACGCTGGGAAATCAATCCAGGAACGGCTACAGGGGGCAATTTCTGTTGACATGTAGAATAAAAAACAATTGTAACATATCGTTGAAGATATATATATATAGTTTATGAGCATCAACATTAAAATAAGACTTTTTACCAGTGCTTTGTGCATGCAATTGGTCTTGTTCAGTGTGTGCACCATAGGTTTAATTAATGCCATCCAAAATCCAGCGTTCATACACTATGCTATCTCTGTCAGATTATCAACAAACTTTATGACATGCTTCAAGTCCTTCCAATGAAATTTGGTACGCTTAGTAACATACACATCGTTCAGTATGCATCCAACATATCCTGCTTAAAAGGTGGAAAGGGATTATTTATTCAGAAGATGGCAGAAGAATATATTGTGCGCATAAATTGGTAAACAGAATTTGTTACTGCCTAGGAACGGAGTCAGAATATGATTTCACAATTGGTTGCTTAAATAGTGATCAATTGGTTGCTTAAATAGTAAAATGACAGCATGGAGAAAGTTGAAAGGACACTAACCTCGATCAGACTATGATCGGCTGATGACATTGGGGAAGTAAACATCCATGTTAATTAGACCAGGCTATGGTGCACGCACTAGAATTTTATTGCCATCTTTCAGTTCATAACACTTAGACATTTTTCTCCAAAGGTCCACATTAAAATAGGAGTGACCATCTTCATCAAGTTTTACGCTAACCATCATTGTAAACCCATGTTGCGTTGTCAATATGACATCCTGGGAGTCATCAGCAAAGTAAAGCCCAAGATTTCCTTCTACTCCTGTTCTTGCAAAGGAAGGGATGTAGTGCTTGAAATGAATATTAAGATCGTAAATTAGATATATTGAAATAACTGAGCAAGATGCAAATATGGGAGTAACTGATAGAACATATCCATATATAGATGCAAGCAAAGTACAAAAATATAGCACTAAAAATAGATAATGTAACAAAGATTTGATGCCGACCGTGGTAGGTTGAGATAGAACATACTGAGCGCTCCCTGAAGTCATCCGGAATGGTGAGATAGAACTTCGTTTCCGACTGGCCACGAGCACAGTTGCCCGATTTTTGCTCGCACTGTGCACACATGAATGAACACACACGAATCAACTAGAACAAAAATGATTCCATGGCGATTTCCGCCGGTTGATTAACAGCGACGGACGGACTGTGATAAGAGATGAGTGAATATTTCGCTAATTAGGTTAATTACCTTCTCCATGAGAAAAATCCCCGACCTAATCCTGAAGAAAACCCCTGTCGACCAGAGTCTAGAATGTCGGTGTAGATAGGCGGCAAAAAGCGGTGCAGGCAAAATCTAGTGTTGTTTGGAGCGCAACCTATGGCCGCCGCCAACAGCCGTCGAGCTTAGGGTGCAGAGTTGCGGAGGAATCCATGGCGAGTGAGTGGGGACGAAGTGGCCGAGGGTTTTCTTCCTTATGCATGTCTGAGTGAACACACATGGTTCGCAGAGGCGATGGAGATGAACCGTGTGCGATAGTAAATCACCGAGATTGAATGGGAATCCAAATTTCCTTTGTCTTTCATGCATGAGTTTTTTTCTATGATGAACATAAACCCTGCTAATCACCATGTTCAAATTTGACACTTTTCTGGGTTCATTTACAATATTTAGGGGATTATGTGCATTTTGTAGGCATTAATGCACGTAATTCAAATTCAAACAATTGGTGCATGAAAGGGTGCACAAGAACGGTCTAGAAAAACCATACTCGTGGTATTTAGTAATTTATCAAGCCTTTTACTAGGAATGGGTAGAGATTTCAATGGAGTCAACCACAAACGCGTCATTTACTAGGTTATCAACTATAGAACAATGAAATATGTGCTTGAAAAACATGACGGCTAGCATGGTGCCATGGTATGGCCTCACCATGCCCTGGCTAAAGCTGAGAAGGTTTGATTTATGTCGTCATGCACGCCCTTCATAAAACGAACCATCACCGAGGAACTTCAATGCTTTCGAGAGGGAAATCACCAAGATTGAAGGGGAATCCAACTTTTCATCCTAGTTTGTCTTTTAGATTTTTTTTCCAATGATCAACATACCGCCTCAAATGAAACGTGTTCAAATTTGACATTTTTTTGAACTCATTTACCATATTTAGGGAATTGTGTGCATATTCTAGGCATTAATTATGCACATAATTCAAATTCGAACAATTGGTTCATGAAAAGGTGCACAAGAACGGTGTGGAAAACCATGCTCGTCCTATAGAAAAAATGAAACACATGGTTGGAAAACGTGACGCCTGGTGTGGTGCCATGGTATGGCCTCACCATGCCCCTGGTAAAAATTGGAGAATGTTTTCCTTATGTCGTGATGTGCGCCTTTCAGAAAATGAACCATCACTACAAAAAAATACACTTCCGTGATGATATGTGTTTGTCACAGTAGGTCACGGTTTTTGTCATGCATGTACATCCATGACGATTTTATGACAGAATCAAGATAGTCATACCTGTGCTGTCATAGAAGTGTTCCATGACATTATCAAAATTATCATCACGGAAGTGTCCACTTCAATGACGATAAATCGCGCGTCACAGAAGTGCTTTCGTCAAGGGTGACCGACACGTGGCATCCACCGTAACGGAACGCCGTTAAGCTATCGGGACTGGTTTTGGATCCGATAACCCGTTAACAGCCCGGACCAATTCGGATTTTCCACATGTAAAATCATCATTGGCCGGAGGAAACACGTGTTGCCTCACCGCTGGGAGAGATGTCATCCACTCATTGGACAAGAGGCGCCTATGATAGGTCGACACGTGGAACGGCCCAACAGTGGCCCATTCCAGTGAAAAAGGCCAGCCCAGTAAAAATTAGCAGGTTGGCCCATATAAGGCCTACTTGTGTCAGGTCCATTTTAGCCCACGACCCATACGAGATGTGCCAATTCGGCCCATCAACGGCGCGTTAAAGATTTGACACCATTGCAGCCCATCGTCAGTTCGAGCCTGTTAACAGCCCGCTATATATTTGGGCTCAATATCGGCCCGATGAGATTTTGGCATATTAACGGCCCATTCAGTGGATGTGCCAATTTTCATGATGTACATCTTTCGGCCTTTTAGCGACCCATTTCAATGTTGGGCTAATTTCTGGCCCAGTGTGTCTTTCAGCCTGTTAACGGCCCATAAATGAGTTGGGCCATTTGTAGTCGGACCTGAGTTTCGGCCTTTTAGCGACCCATTTAAGTGTTGGGCCAATTTCCGACCCGATGTGTCTTTCAGCCTGTTAACGGCCCATATATCTGTTGGGCCATTTGTAGTCGGACCTGAGTTTTGGCATTTTAACGGCCCATGCCCTTCATGGTCCAATACCAGCCCGGTTTCTCTTTCAGCCTGCTAAAGGCCCACAACACAGTTGGGCCATTTACGATACGACCTGACTTTAGGCCTCTTAGCGGCCCATGCTCTTCATGGTCCAGTACAAGCCCGCTGTCTCTTTTGGCCTGCTAAAGGCCCACAGTATAGTTGGGCCATATGTAGCCCGAACTTAGTAACGGCCTGTTAACGGCGCGTGAAATTAATTCGGCCCACCTGTTGCCTGCTTCAACGTCAGGCTGTAAACGACCCGGGAGTGAAGAGGGCCGACCATTAACTTTCGGCGTAGTAACGGCCCATTAACTTAATGGGCCCACTAAAGTTCGTACATGTCTTTAGGCCAAATTAGATAATTTGAGCCCGTTACGACGAGCAATTATGCACAGGACCAAAACCGATCAAGGAAAGGTACGACATACGAGGAAAAACGTTGCACATCCAGCATATATTACAGGAAATTACATCCACTGGGTAATCAAAGATTGATGCCAGTGCAAATAAATGAACAGAACCTAACAATCTAGAACGTCACAATCTGCAACCTCAGCACGGATGACGCCCATAAGCATGTGGGCAAGTTCTTGCTGCTTTGCTACACTGTCTCTGAAAATATTGATCAGTTGTTGTGTTGCACGACTCTTCACCTCTGATTCCTCCACCATTTCTACATTCCTTCAGCCATTAATTGGTTCACAAACATACATTTTTCCATTGCATTCGAGACAGAGGATACTGAACAGATTCAGATGGCGATTTTGGCAGGCTTGTATTGTTGATAGTGGAGAGTGTCTTGAGCACTGCATCATAACACAAATTAGGAGGGGAACCAAACAGATTAATCATGAGTTATTGCCATATTACCTGGCCTAGATTTATTGGAAAGAAACAATGGGGTTGTCTTGCTGTTTTCAGAGTTTGTCTTCTTATCTTCAGCAGCCTGCACCAAGTTAAGACACTAGCATTGCTATCATTGGCCAAGTCAGATAATAGGAAAGCAACATTGGCACAATGAACGTTTGGGCAACTAGCCAACACCAAATTAACACAATATGGCACAGCTATCATCAGCCAAGTAAGGTAATACGAAAGCAACATTAACACAATGAATGAATGGGCAACCAGAGCAGCACTACAATTCAGTAATGTGCATGATATGAGATAGTACACTCATGCGACTCAGTATGCAAAACTACCAGGCAGTTTTCTTTACAAAAATCAACATTGGCGCCTTTAACATTTTTCTACAACTAATTTTACATCAGATAAAGATTGGATTCACGCCGATTAACAAAATACAAGCTGATGTAAAAACATAGTGATATACAACAGGTACTTACATCAGCATTAGAGCACAGAGAATTCCTGCAAGATATTTTCCTCGAATACAATCCCAATGAAGGAAGTCTTCTATCATTTAACCTTATTTTCTAAAAGAGAGATGGGTAAGAAACATGTAGAAAATATGACCAGAATGCTATAAAATTTCATGATGCGAGGATACACACACACCTCTTAGAATAGAGTTGACATTCTTTTTTGCTGGACTGGAGCGGACTAGTTCTTTGGCCACTGGAATCTGCTTATTATTAGTGGGAGTTGGGTTTCTCTATGCTGGAGCAGTATCTATGAAAAATGGAGTTGGTTTATTATCTCCTGGCGTTTGGATCTTTTGCAAAGACCTGGTTTGTAACCCTTCAGATTCTCACATAGCCATCTTCCCCTTGCATGCATTACATAGAAGAATGGTGCTTCAATTATAAAACATGCTATAGCAGAGATGGAATAGGTACTGAAGAATAGAAAGGTATGACATATTTACATGTATTCCGTCCATCTGGAAATAAATGGATGGGTCTAGGCGTATTGCAGTTCTAGATACATCTAGTTTTATCCATTGCTGCGACATGTAATCCAGACGGAGGGAGTATGATGTAAGAGCTAGGGATACGACCGGACAATGCAGTAAAAATACACTGAAAACCCAATGCAGAGCCAAAGTGATCAAACCCGCTGATATGAGATAGTACACTCATGCAGTTCAGGATGCAAAACTATGAGGCAGTTTTCCTTAGAAAAATCAACATTGTGGCGTTTAATCATACATTTTGCTCAACTAAATTTAGATCAGATAAAGGTTGGATTCACGCCGATTAACAAAATACATGCTGATGTAAAAATATAGTGATATAAGGTACTTACATCTGCATTGGAGCACAGAGAATTCCTGCAAGAATCTTTCCTCACAGACGATACCAGTGCAGAAATTCTTCTATTTGTTAAGCTTATTTTCTAAAAGAGAGATGGGTAAGAAACATGTAGAAAATATGATCATCATGCTATAAAATTTCATGATGCAAGGATACGCACACGCTTCTTAGAATGTAGTTGACATATTTTTGCTGGACTGGAGCGGACTAGTTCTTTGGCCATTGGAATCTTCTTATTATCAGTAGGAGTTGGGTTTCTCTGTGCTGGAGCAGTATCTATAAAAACTGGATTTGGTTTATTATCTCCTGGTGTTTGGATCTTTTGCATAGACCTGGTTTGTAACCCTTCACATTCTAACATAGTCGTCTTCCCCTTGCATGCCTTGTATAGAAGAATGGTGCTTCAATTATAAAACATGCTCCAGCAGAGAGATGGAATAGGTACTGAAGAATAGAAAGGCATGACATATTGACATGTATTCCCTCCATTCCGAAAAAATGGATGGGCCTAGGCGTATTTCAGTTCTAGATACATCATTTTTATCCATTTCGGCAACATGTAATCCAGAGAAAGGGAGTATGGTGTAAGAGCTAGGGATACGATAGGACAACACAGTAAAAAACACTAGTTGAATGTAAAATTGTATGCTAGCGGAATACGTACAGAAAAAACTAAGGCAACATACAAGTGTATGATTGGGAAACTAAGATGGCGTTGCAACAAAGCACTAGAACATCACTTCAATGTAAAAAAAACAAGGTATGGTAGATAGATGAAGTACATACTGATGAATAACAATGCATAAGATATTCAGAAGCATGATGTCCAAATTAAGAAGCTGGCATTGCGATAGAGTAGAATGACAGTACTTGAATTTGAAAACATGTTATCATGAATGGAATAGGTACTGAAAAACAGGAAGGCATGACATATTTAGATGCATGTTCAGCATGCTAAGCACATGGCATTGCAATAGAGTAGATACACTCCAGGACATTACACTACAAAAAAAAGACACATCCGTGACATTTTGGGCCGAACGAAAAAAAATTCAGTCATACTTATGACACTTCTGTGACAATAATTGTGACAAAACACGGTATCATCATAGATGTGGTGGGGTCCTACTTCTATGACAAAAAATCATGACAGAAAATGGGATTTTCGTCCTGGGCGGGCCGGAGACGCAGCTGCATGACATTCTTTGGGCCATCCATGACGGAAAAAATTGTGGTAGAAGCGAGGGTGAGGAAAATATCGGGGTGTTCCCGGTTACGGTGGGTGGTCGGGGCCGAGCGATGCGCATTTCTCTCGTACACGCATGCGCGTGGGTGCGAGGCATTGGGCTCTAACTAAACCCGAACGAGGCGTTGGGCTCTAACTGAACCCGAGCGATTGCACTGTAGGCTACGCGTTACTAAACCCGAGCGATCGATCGATGGCTGTTAACTGAACCCGATCGAGCGATTCCTTCGCTACTCCTACTAACTGAAGCCGATCGATGCTGCCTCTGGATGAATAGTGAGCGTTGCTAGGGGGGCTTTGGATGAACATTTCCCAGTGGGGGTGGATGAATAGGACCCCGTGGTGTTGCCTCTGGATGAACAGGACCCCAATCGATCGAGCCAGTTGGGGCTGGATGAACAGGACGCCGTGGATGGCAGGGTGAACAGGACCACCCTGTGGAGGGCAGGATGAACAGTAGACGGTGGAGGGCTAGATGAATAGTAGCCCGTGGAGGGCTAGATGAATAGTAGCCCGTGGAGGGGTGGTTGAATAGGAGCCCGTGGAGAGGGCTGGTTAAACAGTAGCTGGTGGAGTAGCGCGCGGTGAAGGCTGGATGAACAGGAGCCCGTGGATGAACAGTCGTAGGTGGAGGCTGGAGGAGGTCGATGGTGGATGAACAGTAGCCCGTGGAGGCTGGAGGGGGTCGGCGGTGGAGATGAACAGTATCCCATGGAGTCCCGTTTTGCGGTACGCCACACCCCTCCCAATGAATAGGAGCCCCGTTTCGACCGTAGCGCTCGAACACAAGTCTGTTTCCTCCGTTTTGCGGTAGGCCACACCCCTCCCGATCAATAGGACCCCCGTTTCGACCGTAGGAGGTCCGTTTCCTCAATTTTGCGGTACGCCAGACCCCTCCTGATGAAAAGGATACCATTTCGAACGTGGCCGGTCAAACGCAAGGCCGTTTCCTCCATTCTGCGGTACGCCACACCTCGTTTCCATCGACTGTTCCGTCCAACCCTCCCAATGAACACAACGATGCATTCCGTTCTGACCCAGCCGGTTGGCTCCCCATGAACACGACGACGACGCTGTTTCTCCATTCCGACCCAGCCATGTACACGAGCCCTGGTCGTACGTATGCACGAGTAGGCATTTGAGACCCTGCCCGTATGTACGTACATGGCCGTATTTTATTTCTTGCACACTAGCCGTTGTACATACGTGTACATGCTACGTCTGCACCTCTACAACGACACGTGCGCGCCTCTACATCGACTAGTATGTACGTACACGTTCGCGACCAGAATGACAACTCGATGTACGCTTCGACCAGGGGGGTCCCGACTGTCAGGCACTTGCGTGCGAAGATGTAGCTGGTGGGTCCCAGCAGTCAGGGGGAGAATCGTTTTATTTTTGTTTTTGCCCGGACGCACTTCCTTGCGTGCGAAGATGTAGCTGGTCTATCCTAGCAGTCAGGGGGAAACGTTTTTTCGCGAAATACGGTGGCCCGTCGAGTGGGCCCCCCTATCAGGTGGAGGAATAATTATTTTGCGCGTAATAAGGAGGCACTTCCTTGTTGCGGCTGTGGACCCAGCTATCAGCCTCTCCATGGACAGTCCATGTCCGATGGAAGCCGTTCCTTGACCACGTTCACCACGCCGCGCCGAGAGCACCAGGGCGGTGGACGACGGCGAGGCTAGGAAGGAGACGGCACGGAGCCAGGGAAGACGCGGCAGTGGATGCCCACGCATAGAGGAGTACGAGAGTTCACTGGTTTGCTGTAGTGTGAGGCTGCCGTCACCGCAAAATAACAGGGGGTGTGGGTGAGTAGAGGGATGGCCTGGCCAGCGGTGGGAATAGTAGGGGGCGGTGAGGCCTCCGGGGTAGCACAACTGGCCATGGGAGGCAGGAGCATGCGGCACAACCGGCGCTGCTTTGGGCGGCTGGAGCAACAAGACCAGAGGTTGAAGAAGCACTACGGCCGTTGGATGGACATCGTATGGTCACTGGAGCTAGAATCGTTCATATTGACTAAGTTGACAAAGCACTCCGTCCCCGTCAACTTAGTAGG
Source organism: Triticum urartu (assembly GCF_003073215.2). NCBI lineage: Eukaryota > Viridiplantae > Streptophyta > Magnoliopsida > Poales > Poaceae > Triticum > Triticum urartu. The sequence continues at coordinate 12,172 of NW_024119606.1, forward strand.
CCCACAAGTCAGTCTCCCACCAAGGTGTGTCCCAACTAGCACGGGGAGTATTCTTTTTTTGTGCGTAATAAGAAGGCACCTCCGGTGGGTCCGAGCTGACAGCGCGGGGAACGTTTTTTCGCGAAATATGTTGGCCCGTCCGGTGGGTCCCAGCAGTCAGGGGGGAAACATTTTTTTTGCCAAATACGGTGGACCTTCCGGTGGGTCCCCGTTGTCAGGTCGAGGAATAATTATTTTCCGCGTAATAAGGAGGCACTTCCTTGCGGCTGAAGTGGACCCAGCTGTCAGCCTCACCACGTAGAGTACTCTTCTGATGGAAGTCGTTCCTTGACCACGTTGACCACGCCGCGCCGAGAGCAATAGGGCGGTGGACGACGGCGAGGCCTAGGAAGGGGACGACACGGAGCCGGGGAAGACGCGACAGTGGATGCCCACGCGGAGAGGAGTACGAGGGTTCACTGGTTCGGCTGTGATATGAGGCTACCGTCGCCGCAGAATAACAGGGGGTGTGGGTGAGTGGAGGGATGCCCTGGCCAGCGGTGGGAGTAGTAGGGGCGGTGAGGCCTGCGCGGCAGCCGGCCACGGGAGGCAGTAGCAGGAGGCCGTTGGATGGACATCATACGGTCATCGCAGCTAGAATCGTTTATATTGACTAAGTTGACAAAGCCCTTGGTACGCGTCAACTTAGTAGGCCCACAGGTCAGCTTCCGAAACAGTGCGCCCCAGATGTCAGGGGGAGGAATCATTTTTGGGGCGGGTGAAGCTAGAATATCCGACATTGAAGAAGAAGCACGGCATCCCTTGGATGGACATCCAACGGCCACTACTGCTAGAAGCGTGTGTTGACTATAAGTTGACAAAGCCTTGCATACGCGTCAACTCTCTTTAATTTGAGGGGGCACGTCAACTTAGTAAGGCCACAAGTGTGTGGCAGAGAACTTATAGCCCATTTGAGATTTGTAAGAATGTGTAGCTGATAACCCACAAGTATAGGGGATCGCAACAGTTTTCGAGGGTAGAGTATTCAACCCAAATTTGTTGATTCGGCACAAGGGGAGCCAAAGAATATTCTCAAGTATTAGCAGCTGAGTTGTCAATTCAACCACACTTGGAAACTTAGTATCTGCAGCAAAGTGCTTAGTAGCAAAGTAATATGATAGTGGTGATAACGGTAACAAAGTAAAGATAGCAAAAGTAATGTTTTTGGTATTTTTGTAGTGATTGTAACAGTAGAAACGGAAAAGTAAATAAGCGTAAACCAGTATATGGAAAACTCGTAGGCACCGGATCAATGATGGATAATTATGCCGGATGTGGTTCATCATGTAACAGTCATAACATAGGGTGACACAGAACTAGCTCCAGTTCATCAATATAATGTAGGCATGTATTCCATAAATAGTCATATGTGCTTATGGAAAAGAACTTGCATGACATCTTTTGTCCTACCCTCCCGTGGCAGCGGGGTCCTATTGGAAACTAAGGGATATTAAGGCCTCCTTTTAATAGAGTACCGGACCAAAGCATTAACACATAGTGAA
>NW_024119607.1:0-36232 GCF_003073215.2 Triticum urartu
ATTCTTGATCCATATGCCCCTGTTCGAGGCTCCGTAACTTTGCATCCGTAACCCCGATTTGGGCATATAGCATATCAAAAGTTCATCTCAAAGAGTAAATCATTTCATTCCATTGCATCATTTTCATTCGAGCTCATCTTGATGCCCGAAATGCTGTTAGAAGAGGGCTACTTGAGTTAATTGTTAGATCTGTTACTCCGTTTAGCACTTTGTCATTTTTGCCATGATTAATGTGTGCATGCTATGCCTGTGACTTCTTCATATGTTTTGTTAAGGGTTTTGTCACTTATCCAGAGGTGCAACCCATGTATTTTTAGGATGTGTGTGGTGACTTGTGCAAGCTTGCAAAGTGGTGCACTTGCTAATTCTGTTTTCAGGGACTTAGTAATTTCACTAAAGTCCAGGGATTGTTTAGTTCATGATGTCATATGTTCTTGTTGTTTCCTAGTGATCCGTGCCTCTTTTGAGGATGATCAGTAAGGGAGTTTTGTTAATGTTGTAGTGCTCTATCCATCCATGTATTTGTTTGCAATTGTGGAGCAACCTAGCTTGAGTCAATCGATCTCTACTTTTGCTTCGTGGTGAATCTGGGCAGATTGTCAACTTGTTTGCGATTTTGCCGATGTTATTGTAGTTGATCCGCTCAAGCTATGCTATTGTTCTTGCCATGTCTAGCTTGTATTTTGTGCCTTCTTTATGTGTGTATGCTTGTCTTGCCATGACTTGCACCGTAGTGAGTGCATCGATCTCGTAAACATGCCTTCGTGAGTTATGTTTCAGCATGTCCTAGTTTTCACCAAGTCTGAAAACTGATTATGTTTTTGCTATGTTCGTGTGCTTGTTAGTATATTTTGTGATCCCTTTTGGCTCAAGGTCACTAAGGGACTTTTGTTAAGCTTGTTGAGTAGCTCCATGCCATGCTTTACTTTCCGGAGGCGGACACACCCAATAAGGGGAAGGGCGTCCCAGCGGTCAACACCGCATGGGACGTTGATAGCAGTCTGGAATGAACCCCCGCACTAAGCCCCAGGCCGCATCGTAAGTGACATGGCTTTCTCATGCACGCATCCGGCCCTTTCTCTTCGTTATCTTGACATAGTTAATTGTACTATTGCAGTCCGGCCCGCGACCTTATCTAGCGATCCTCATCTGGAGGTTCGTTGGCTCCGTCGGAGATGGCGAGCATGTCGCCACCGCCTGCTTACTCTCCTGGGGCACGGGACCACACCGCGACGACACCAAAGTGTTATCCTGGAGGACCGCTCCGAACCGGGGAGGAGCCCAGGACGCTGCCCTGAGGCGCCACAAGGCGAGACCTCCACTGCCAGACATATGGGGGAGCCGATCCCCATGGAGACTGGCGAAGAGGGCCGCATCCAGTTCGGCCCTCAGCCGAATACGATTCCGGAGACCAATATGGCTCCGAAATCGGGCGAGCAGCCCCCTTTAAAGGAGGGGGTGCACCGCTTCCACCGGTGGCCCCTGTCCATCCAGGGGCGCTGGATAACCTGATGGAGGTGCTTCGAGGCGCCTCCGTCATGGATGAGCACCGTGTCCTTATGGGTATTTGGGTAGAGCCGAAAGACGAGTTCACTACCGAGGAGCCCGTTGAGTTTGCTTTTGAGGATCCAGTCAACTCTGACAACTGTGCAGGTGGGTTTCGAGGTAAGAAAGAGAAAAAAAACCATGTAGACAGTAGCCCCTAAGACGTTGTCCGGTGTTCGGCAAGAAGAACCGAACAGAGGATCAATCTTTTTTATAGGAGACTAATGTAATATGTATGAATAAGCAGGCATCGCTATTGGCCGCAACCTCGCATGTTGCCGAAGTCTCTGAACTGAGGCAAAGGCTGGAGCGGACCGAGAACGAGCTCGGCGAGGTTAAGGTTTGGCTCCAGGAGAAGCAAGGTGAGTGACGACTTGCTGTGTGTTCGGAAGGGATAGGCGCTGCATATTGACCGCAGTGTCATGATATGTGCAGGAGTCGCGACCGAGGTCGAGGCCCTAAGGAAGGCCCTGGGCGAGGCCGAGGAGAAGGCTATCCAGCAGCAAGCCGCCCGTAAGAAGCTCAAGGCCCGGGTCAAAGAAGTCCACCAGGAGCTCCAGGATGCGGTCAAGAAATGCGAAGCCTTGGAGCATGATGCGTCGGTTCAAGGGACCGAACTCGCCAAGGCTCGTCGGAGCACGGAGGCCGCACGGAATGAGGCCCAGGCCGCCCTCCAGGAGATCCAGGAGACCAAGAAGATCATGGCGGGTAAGGCATTTAAGATGCAAAGCAAGTATGCGGAGAAGCAGTACCTTTTACAAACTCGGGTTCGGAGTTCCCCAGGGGCTTTTGCGGATTTAACGCATAGTGTATCAGACGCCGTGAAGTTCTATCGAGCCGAAGGAGGGGGTTCTACGGAGAAGCTATTCTGGTCACAGTATGCGGCGCCAGAGCATCCCGTGTCCTTCACCGATCAACTGAAACAGCTGGTGGAGCTGCATAGTGTGGCTGAACTAGCCGTTAAGGATTTGATAATCCGGCTATGGCCAGCCGGAGCTATGCTAGGCAGCTACTTCGGACTCGTGAGGCGGATGGTGAACGCTTGTCCTTGGCTGGACGTCGTCAAGCGCTCGGCCTGTATTGAAGGTTCGCGCATGGCCTTCGCCCGTTGCAAGATGTGGTGGGCGAAGATGGACGCCGTCGAGGTGACTAGAGGGCCACTAGAGGGCAAGGAGCACCGTACACCCAAATGATATTTTGCGGATGTCCTGGAGGGGGCTCGCCTTGCGGCAGCACAATGTTCGCAAGACATTTTATTTGAATAAATGTATTCATGTTGCCTTTGCCTTGTATTATGAAAACAAAGCCTGTTTTGTAATGTAATTTTGTTATGCTTTTAATTGTCTCCTCCTGTGCGGCCGTGTTGTATGTAATCTGAGGGTTGGCTAGTCATCGGCTTCTGCCCTCACGTAGGTAGTACGGAGGTGTTCTGGATGGAATCTAAACAATCTTGATCCAATTGTATAGTCCGTAAAGGAGTTGTTTAGCGCAACGAACAAGGCAATCAGACTATACGGCTTAAACGCCCTCACTTAGCGGGCCATGAGTGTTTGGATGATGTAATGTTTTTTATGTACTTGATTGACGTGGCTAGTGTAAGCCAACTATGTTATCTCCCTTTTTATTATCATATTACATGGGATGTTGTGAAGATTGCCTAACTTGCGACATGCCTTCAATGCGATTATGTCTCTAAGTCGTGCCTCGACACGTGGGAGCTATAGTCGCATCGAGGGTGTTACAGTATGACGGAGAGATATCTTTGGGCTCTCTCGGTAATACAACATCGTAAAGAGCTTGCAAGCAATGTGGCCAATGAGTTAGTCACGGGATCTTGTATTATGGAATGAGTAAAGAGACTTGCCGGTAATGAGATTGAACTAGGTATGGAGATACAGATGATCGAATCTTGGGCAAGTAACATATCGCTGGACAAAGGGAATTGCATACGGGATTACCTGAATCATCAACATCATCATTCAACCAATAAAAGATCTTCGTTGAATATGTGGGAACCAATATGGGCATCCAAGTTCCGCTATTTTTTATTGACCGGAGAGATGTCTCGGCCATGTCTACATGATTCTCGAACCTGTAGGGTCCGCACGCTTAACTTTCGATGACGCTAGAGTAGTATTGGAATATGTGCATTAGTAACCAAATGCTATTCGGAGTCCTGGATGAGATCTCGAATGTCACAAGCAGCTCTGGAATGGTCAAGAGGTAAAGATTTATATATATGAAATCCTGTTTTGGTCGCTAGAAAAGTTTCAGGCATTATCGGTATTGTACCGGGAGTGCCGAACGGGCCCGGGGGTCCACCTGCTCCGGGGCCCCACATGGGATATAGGGGGTGCATCTTCGCCTATATGGGCCAGGGGAACCAGCCCCAACAGGACCATGCTCTAAGGAGAGGTGGAGGAGGAAGAGTCCTAAGGGGGAAGGCACCCCTCTAGGTGCCTTGGGGAGGGAGGACACCTCCCTAGGCCCACACCCCTCCTTGGAGGAGGGGCTAGGGCTGCACCCCATCCCTCCCCCTTTCCTCCTATATATACTGGGAAGAGGGAGGGGCTGAACACACCAATTCCCATGCCCCAGTGGCAGCCCTACCTCTCCCATAACTTTGTTTTCTCCTCAGAGTGGTTCCGGCAGTGTTTGGCGAAGCCCTGCCGGCACTGCACCACCACCATCTCTACCACACCGTCATGTTGGTTGAGATCCCATCTACTTCTCCCCTCTTGCTTGTTGGATCAATAAGGAAGGATACGTCACCGAGCTGCACGTGTGCTGAACGCGGAGGTGTCGTCCGTTCGGCGCTAGATCGGATTGGGTCGTGATTGGATCGCGAAGAGTACGACTACATAAACTGCATTATATACGCTTCCGCTTTCGGTCTACAATGGTATGTATACACACTTCCCTCTCGTTTCTATGCATCTCCTAGATTAGATCTTGGGTGTTCTAAGGATTTTTTTTGATTTTCATGCTTCGTTCCCCATCAAGTCTCCCGTTATGCGATGAAGTTGGAGCATGATTTATTATTGAGTGTCTACCTTCTGAGTGGCGGTCGGTGACGAGCAATGGTATTTTCCTACCAATCTATCCCCCTAGGGGCATGCGTAGTAGTACTTTGCTTCGAGGGATAATAAACTTTCACAATAAGTATGCGAGTTCTTTATGACTAATGTGAGTCCATGGATTATACGCACTCTCACCGTTTCATTTTTATGACATGCCCATTCGTTGTCATATTGCTTTGCGTGATCATATAGCTGACATAGTATTTGTGGCTCAGCCACCATTCATCATATCATACATGTTACGCTAGCATCATTGCACAACCTGGTATACCGCCAGAGGCATACATATAGAGTCATATTGTTCTAGTATCGAGTTCTAATATTGAGTTGTAAGTAAATAAAAGTGTGATGAACATCATTATTAAAGCATTGTCCCAGTGAGGAAAGGATGATGGAGACCATGATTCCCCCACAAGTCGGGATGAGAAACCGAACAGAAAAAAGAAAAAGAGGCCAAAAGAGCCCAACAATAAAAAAATAAAAGTAAATAAATAAAATGAGAGAAAAATAGAGACGGGGTAATGTTACTATCCTTTTCCGCACTTGTGCTTCAGAGTAGCACCATGTTTTTCATATAGAGAGTCTCCTATGTTGTCACTTTCATAAAACTAGTGGTAATTTAATGTTATAGAACTTGGCATGTATATTCCAATTATGGGCTTCCTCAAATGTCCGAGGTCTTCATGAGAAAGCAAGTTGGATGCACACCCACTTAGTTTTCAGTTTGAGCTTTCATACACTTATAGCTCTTAGTGCGTCTATTGCATGGCAATCCCTACTCCTCACATTAACATCAATTGATGGGCATATCCATAACCCATTGATTAGCCGCGTCGATGTGAGAATATCTTCCTTTTTTTTACTTCCCCTTATTGATCTCAATCACTGCATTCTATTCCACACATAGTGCTATGTGCATGGCTCACGCTAATGTCTTGTGTGGGGTTGAAAAAGCTGAAGTGCATTAAAAAGTATGAACCAATTGGTCAGCTTGTCATCTAGGTAGTTCATAATTAATACTTTGTGTTAGGAAGACCAAGCATGACATGATTGTATGATTTTTTAGGGATAGCATTATTTAGCATTTTTATTTTGAAAGGCATGATTGTTTGTTGGTAATCCTGAGTATTGATGTCTTTATATCAAATTATAGACTATTGCTTTGAATCATTTGGATCTTAATATTCATACCTTAAAAGTGAGATTACATGATAAACATGTTGGGTAGCATTCCACATAAAAAACTATTTTTATCATTTACCTACTCGAGGACGAGCATGAATTAAGCTTGAGGATGCTTGATACATCTCCAACGTATCTATAATTTTTTATTGTTCCATGCAATTATGGTATCAATCTTGGATGTTGCTATTTTATATCATTTTTGGGACTAACCTATTAACCTAGTGCCTGGTACCACTTGTTGTTTTTGCTTGTTTTTGGCTTTTCAGAAAATCATTATCAAGCGAAGTCCAAAAAAAATCTTTGCATTAATTTTTTTTGGACCAGAAGGGACCCTCGAAGCTTTGGGAGGAGACCAGATGACATACGAAGAGCCACAAGCTTATAGGGCGTGCCCCTAAGCTTGTGGGCCCCATGCAACTTCATTTGACCTAACCCTGCTGATACGTCTCCAACATATCCACAAGCGGGCTTAGCATGGAAGATATTGATAACCGATGGTTGTGAAGTAAATGAAAAGGGTGCATGTCTCAAAATATCATTTACCTCTGTTTTAAAAACTTGAGCTTTAGCACCTCTGCAAATAACTGCTTCCCTCTGCGAAGGGACTATCTATTTACTTTTATGTTGTGTCATCACCTTCTTAAACAAGCGCTAGAACCTGAGAGCACTGCTGTCATGACTTATGCGTTGTGTGTAGCTAATGTTGGGTGCATCATGACTGGATCTTTTCTACCATGAATTACAATGTTTAGTCGCTGCTTGGACTTTGGAGGTGCTCTGCATTTATGTTTTGTGGTCTCAGAAAGGGCTAGCGAGATACCATTATTGTCATATTATATCATGGTTGTTTTGACAACGTGTTGCCATTTGAGATACCTTATTATTGCTCGCTAGCTGATTATGTCATTGATATGAGTTAATATAATCTTTAAGAATTTCTGTCGGTATGGTTAGTTATAATGTTGGCTGAAAACCTGGGTGTTGTTTAAGCTTATTTATGCAAACAAAAGCAAAAGAGTTCGTAAAAGTTTTTCTCTTTCACTTTCAGTTTATCAACTGAATTGCTTGAGGACAAGCAAAGGTTTAAGCTTGCGGGGGTTGATACGTGATACGTCTCCAATGTATCTATAATTTATGAAGTATTCATGTTGTTATTTTATCATTCTTGGGTGTTTTACAATCATTTTATATCAACTTTATATCATTTTTTGGGACTAACCTATTGACCCAGTGCCTAGTGCCAGTTGTTGTTTTTTCTTGTTTGTTACATCGCGGGAAATCAATATCAAACGGAGTCCAAACACCGCGAAACTTTACGGAGATCTTTTTGGACCTGAAGGAACCGAATGGGCCAGAGCTGCACCTGGGGGGTGCCCCGAGGGGTGCACAACCCACCAGGGCGCGCCAGGGCCCCTGGCGCACCCAGGTGGGTTGTGCCCACCTCGGTGGCCTCCTGCATCCCCTCTTTGCACTGTAAATTCCCAAATATTCCGAAACCCTTCGGGGTTAACCTAGATCAGAAGTTCCGCCGCCGCAGGGCTCCGTAGCCACTGAAAACCAATCTAGACCCGTTCCGGCACCCTGCCGGAGGGGGGAATCATCTTCGGTGGCCATCTTCATCGTCCCGGCGACCACCATGATGAGGAGGGAGTAGTCCACCCTCGGGGCTGAGGGTTTGTACCAGTAGCTATGTGATAAATCTATCTCTCTCTGATGATCTATATCATGGGCTTTGTTAATATAGTCGGATCATATGATGTTTCTCCCCTCTATGCTCTTGTTGTGATGAATTGAGTCTTTACCCTTTGAAGTTTTGTCTTGTCAGATTGAATATTCAGAGATGAGAACACATGATATATTTCTTGCGGTATGAATACTTGAGGTGACAATCGGGGTATCTTATTGATTCACTTGATATATGTTATGACATTCAACTCGCGGATTCCTGTGGTGATATTGGGGTAATCTATGCATAGGGGTTGATGCACGTTTTTCTCCGGTAGAAACTCCGGGGTCTCTTTATAGTTCTTTGTGTGGATTGAGTATTATGAATATGAATATGCTTTGGTATTATTCTAGTATGAACTCTAGGATAGATCGAACGGAAACAATAGCTTTGTGTTATTTTAGTACGAACTCTTGAATAGATCGATTGGAAAGAATGGCTTTGAGGTGGCTTCGTACCCTACAAACAATTCCTATCTTTTGTTCTCCACTAATAGGAACTCTGGAGTGATTCTTCGTTACACTTTGAGGGATAACCATATTATCCAACTATGTTAGTACTGTTGAGAGATTGCACTAGCAAAAGTACGGACCCTAGGCCTTGTTTTCAAGCATTGCAATAATGTTTTTGTGCCCGTTTACTATTTGCTACCTTGCTGTTTTTATTTATTCACATTATAAAAATATATTTCTACCATCCATATTGCACTTTTATCAACATCTCTTCGCCGAACTAGTGCACCTATACAATTTGCCATGGTATTGGGTGTGTTAGGAACACAAGAGATTTCTTGTATTTGGTTACAGGGTCGTTTGAGAGAGACCATCTTCATCCTACACTTCTCACGGATTGATAAACCTTAGGTCATCCACTTGAGGGAAAATTGCTACTGTCCTAGAAAACTCTGCGCTTGGAGGCCCAACACGTGTCTACAAGAATAAAGTTGCGTAGTAGACATCAATACGTCTCCAAGGTATATACTTTTCCTAACGCTTTTCCTCTTGTTTTGGACTCTAATTTGCATGATTTGAATGAAACTAACCCTAGAATGACGCTATTTTCAGCAGAACTACCATGGTGTTGTTTTTTGTGCGGAAATAGAAGTTCTCGGAATGGAACGAAACTTCGCTAGGAATTTTGTAGGATTAAAAGTATGTCTATAGGGGGGTGATTAGACTACTTGACCAAATAAAAATCTATCCTTTTCCCAATAATAAGTCTTGGAAGATTTTAGCAACTTATCACAAGTCAAGCAATCAACGTACACATGCAATTCTAAGAGTATAGCAGCAGAACGTAAATCATTGCATATGAAGGTAAAGGGGAGGAGTTTGGAGGGAGAAAACACAATGTAGACACGGAGATTTTTAGCGTGGTTCTGATAGGTGGTGCTATCGCACATCCACATTGATGGAGACTTCAACCCATGAAGGGTAACGGCTGCGCGAGTCCACGGAGGGCTCCACTCATGAAGGGTCCACGAAGAAGCAACCTTGTCTATCCCACCATGGCCATCGCCCACGAAGGACTTGCCTCACTTGGGTAGATCTTCACGAAGTAGGCAATCTTGCCTTGCCCTTACAAACTCCTTGGTTCAACTCCACAATCTTGATGGAGGCTCTCAAGTGACACCTAACCAATCTAGGAGACACCACTCTCCAAAAGGTAATAGATGGTGTTGATGATGAACTCCTTGCTCTTGTGCTTCAAACGATAGTCTCCCCAACACTCAACTCTGCCTCTCATAGATTTGAATATGGTGGAAAGATGATTTGAGTGAAAAGCAACTTGGGGAAGGCTAGAGATCAAGATTCTTGTGGTTAGATTGGAATATCTTGGTCTCAACACATGAGTAGGTGGTTCTCTCTCGGAAAATGAATGCTGGAAGTGTAGGCACGTTCTGATGGCTCTCTCCTTGAATGGAGGAAGGGTGGAGGGGTAAATATAGCCTCCACACAAAATGTAACCATTACACACAATTTACCAAAATCGGTGGGACCGAATAGTGAAACTCGGTCAGACATATTTAGTTCAAAATGTGAATATTAGGCTTTTTGGTGGGACTGACATGTCAACTCGGTGGGACTGATTTCATTCGGGTTAGAGAATAACGCAATCTCGGTGAGACCGACCACATGAACTCGGTGAGACCGATTTCTGTAAAAGGCAAACAGAGAGTTGGTCAGGCAAACTCGATGGGACTGATCGCTCATTATGGTGGGATCGAAATGTTACGAAAAAGAAACAGAGAGTTTGCATTGCGAACTCGGTTGGACCGATCGCTCTTCTCGGTTGGACCGAAACGTTACAAAGGGAATCAGAGAGTTTGCAATCCCATCTCGGTGAGACCGAGATCCCTATCGGTGAGACCGAACTGATTAGGGTTTATGGCTATGGCTATGCCAAATGAACTTGGTGGCGCCGGATAGATCAAATCGGTGGGGCCGAGTTTGACTTTTGGTTTGACACATATGTGGATATGAGAAAGTGGTTGAGGGCTTTTGGAGCATATCACTAAGCATTTTGAGCAAGCAAGCCGTTAAGCAACACCTCATCCCCTTTTAATAGTATTGGCTTTTCCTATGGACCCAATGTGATCTTGGATCACTAAAATAAAAATGTAGAGTCTTGAGCTTGAGCCAATATGTGTCCTTAGCATTTTGAGGGGTCCACATCTCTAGTCCATGCCATGCCAATCATTGAACTTTCTGAAAAGATTATCTTGAATGGATATTAGTTCAATGAGCTATATGTTGTTAATAATTACCAAAACCATCCAGGGATTATTTGCACTTTCAATCTCCCTCTTTTGGTAATTGATGACAACATATAGATCAAAACTTCAACAAATGATAATAAGAATGAAATATATCGTCGCTTTGAGAAGTATCTGATAAGCAAGAGCTCGCCCTAAATTTGTGCATTATTTAAATTGGATTTTGAATGAAAATGCACAATAGATTAGGATCATGGGTTACTCTTCCATGTCACATACATCTTGGTGGAGCGCTCAAAATGATAGAATATGAAGTATGCACTCATCACCAAGACAAAGTGAATGATCATACATGAGAGATAGATAATAGCATCATTCAAGCACAAGCATTAAAGTACGACTAGCACATATGCCCGTGCGTTGCAACGGGAAAATTGATATTTTGTGCAAGCATAATGTCCCACAACATTGGTTTCACTATGAAGAACATGCTACAACGCAACATCTCTCTACAAAATGAACATAAAAAATACATTGCAATTTAGCCGTGTTCATATTTTCTTTGTCGGGCATAATCTCCAACTGATTTCATTGAAGTATACTCCTTTTTTAATGGCATTTAAATATAATCCATTCATTAATTACCATGACGTCCTCATCCGTTTTAGTCAGGAATCAGATCCTTCCTTTTCTGATTTAATAGCCCCCAACACATTGAAGCCTACATGTCTTTCTTTTAATTATCCTACCCTTTTACCTCAAATCCTTCATGTAAAATTTATTAAGATCACAATCTTTCTTTTAGTTATTTCGCCGGTTTACCCATAATCCTTTCTTTAATTAGCCACATCCATTTAAATATTCTATTCAAGCCCACAATCCTTCCTTTATTAGCTCATTCACTTAATCAGCTCGCCCTAACACATGATGACTACCACTCATATATTTAGAGCGAGTTGGGATTAGAAAATGTGAAAGGCACATAGGCCGTTGGTTGTTAGAGCACCTCTAGCAGACCCCGCATCCGGCTGGCCCGCGAAACGCGTTTGCAGTTCATGGAAAACCTATTTTGCAGGTTGGCTCGGGCTGCCACAGATGCATACCTCCAAACGGACCCGTAAAAAGTATATTCGTGGAATATACTTTTTACGGGTCGGCTTCTGCGGGTTCTGCTCGGACACCGCCATGACGACCCGCAAACAGAAAACAACAATTCTCGCATTTGACATAGGTTTCCACAAATAAGTTCAAATTCAAACGACATAACATAGTTTTACACGCAAATAAAAGCCAAGTTCAGTACGACAAACGCAAAAGAGGGCCCTGCAAAAGTTTGCGCCCATGTCCGACACCATCTTGGTCAATCTTCACTCCGCACCATCGAGTCCATCTTGAAGTTCATCGCCACCAATGAATCCACCTCTGGCGCTTGTTCCAACTCCCGCACCGAAATCATCGACATTGCCACCATATGGAGCAGAGAAAACATCTCCGAAACTGTAGCACGCATCATACGACGAAACCATTCTCCTCTTCAAGATTTCTCTCCTTGCCATATCATCCATGTTTTGATGAGATCGTCAATGTCATTGCGGTTCACTGACATGATCTTGTTCTCTTCGGCGAGCATCTTGGACATGGCTTTGTTTTCTGCAGCACGTGCTCTTCTCTCCACAATGGCAGCTTTGCGCAGCCCCTCTTCCTTGAGAAATTGCCACTTTTCTTGCTTCTACTTTGCCTTCTTCTCGGCCAACTCTTTCTTGATCTCCAACGAATTCAAAAACATCAACTCGTTTGATTGCACCATGGCATCAATCTTCTCCCTCAAGCTCGATGCTTTTTGCTCTCTCTTCATCTTCTCTTCAGTCTTCTTGTCGCCATCGGGCTTATGAAAATTTCTTGGGCCATCATCATCCTCATCTTCATCCATGTTTGTAAGTGAGCCTCCCTTCGGTGGGGATTCTTTGTCGATCAACTTCCACTTCTCGCACTTTTGGAGCAACTCCCAACAATGCTCTAGTTTGAAGAATTTGCCTTCCGAAGCTTCAATTTCCTTGTATCTATGTGGAGCAATCTTGTCCTACACAATGTGAACAAAGTGATGCAATCATTTCCCATGATGCAAAACTTTAACAAAGGCAAAACAAACTCACACAATCAGATTCCACGGTTCCACTTGGAGGTGCATTGCGTACTTGTTCCAAGCAAGCTGCCCAACGGCTGCACATTGGCTTGATATTCTCCCAACGCCCTCGAAGCGACCGAAATGTGCGTGGAGTCCTATTGCGATGCTTTGCCATAATGCGGAAGTATTGATCTTCGATCCTTTGCCAATATCTCTTGGAGGTTTGAGAAATACCCGTGCATGCATCAAGAGACACAGCACTCCATGCTTTGATCAAAGCTTGATCTTCCAAGATCATGTAGTTCTTCGATCTTTGGCTTTTCCCAGTACTTGCTTGTGATTTCTCATACGCTTCCGCTTCGAGATCCTCCTATTCTTCCTCACAACCATGATCTTCCACGCCGCCCTCCGTTTCATTGTGGTCGAATGCGGCGAACGGGGCTTGATCGATGTCAACGGCGTTGGTGTCCAACAAGTTCACGAACTCAACAGTTGCATTGTTCGAACTACCACTATAGTGAATGATAACAAGTCACGATCTATCGCAAAAAATGGCAAAAAATGAAAGGAAATTGACATGACCAAAGACGCATACCTTCTGGCCATTTCGTCGAGCACCTCGCTTGCGGGGAGAGCAGCACCGTTGAACGGCATCGCCGGGGCACCTCTTTCTGGGATGGAGTGAGAGGATGAAGAAGGCGGCTTCTTTCTAGCCAGAATCTTCCTATGCTTTACGCCGGCGACCTTATCGACCTTCTCCGCCACCGACCGGGATCGCGCTGCGGCATTGGCACCCGGAGCGCGAGCCTTCGCAACGGGGGCAGCGGATTCCCGCCCTGCACGGCCATGTTGCCCTGCCGCTAGCGGGCAGGCGTGACGTTAGCTTGGGCGGCAGCGGCGGGGCCAACATGGCCGGCAACGAGATCCGCCCGAGGTGAAGGAGCATGCGCGACCTCGACGGTGATGGGGGATAGCAGGGAGTCGTCCATGGCAGCAAGGGATGGCCGGGGAGGAAGCACCGGAGCGTGCGGAGGCGGGGCAATGGTGGCGGAGGGTGGGGGCGGGAAAGAGCGCGTGGAAATGTCCCTCCCGTCAAATCTCATTGCGGATAGGGGCTGAGCTCGGGTCAGCCTCCCAGCCCGTGAAACTAGAGGTTGGGGGAGAAGATTTGTCGCGCCGTACAAAAAATATTTGCGGGCCGGGGCGGGATGCGGGGTCTGATCGGGCAGGTTTTCCCGCCCGACCCGCACTTTGGTGGTTATTTTGCAGGGCGGGATGTGGGGTCTGCTAGAGTTGCTCTTACGTCGAAGAGCTAGACAGGAGGCCATGTGTTTAATTTCCACAATGTTGATTTATTTTGACCCAATTAGTTTTCGCGGTTTCTATAAAAGCCCATAAAAGGCCCATCAACATACAAGTACCTGGCCCAAATCGCTCAGCGTGTAAACCAAACGAAAAGAACTAAACCAAACCAAGAATACCTATTCCCTTTAATAGTTGGTATAGATATGATCAAACACATGACCATACAAGTATCTCACACACATAACCATAAAGTATCATCCAAGCAAGCACACGAATAAGTAGCAAAAGAGCAAAAAAGAAGCAACACTCTCTGTCTCGAAGCCTATGATCTATACACTTTCTCCCCCTTTGGCAACAAGTTACCAAAAAGCTCGAAAATGCATAGTGCTATGCGGCTCTCTAAGCTTGATCTTCGGGAGGTGGCGTGGAGAGGACTCCTAGGACAAATGCATATGTTCAGGTCGTTGGAGCTGGAGGAGTTGCAACCGGAGGAGCAACTGAAGTTGTGGTTGTAGGTGCTGAAGTAGTAGCTCTAGTGTCTGTCACCGGCACTGCTGTAGATCTTTGTGCCCTAGGCACTCTCTGAAATGCTTCGGTGGTACCTTTCCCTTTCCTCTATTCAGCTTCTTCCCGGAGCTGCTCAATAGCTATTTGCATCTCTGTGACATTCAAGTCTAGATCATAAAAATTTGTTTCAATGATCCTTTCAAGACTCTCTTGATTCTGAGTCAGGGTGGCCAATCCTTTCTCAATCCTCAAAGTAGCTTGAATAAGATATCCAATTTGATCTTGTTTTGACTTGAGGAAAACTTGGGAAGCCTCTTCAGCACTTGGCATCTTGGCTACCTTCTCTTCTTTTTCCTTCTCTCTCTTCTCTTGATCCTCTACTGATGTAGGTTTTGTAGCATCCATGACAACTGTGTTGTCCTCAAAGTCAGGCTGCAAGGGAAGGTGTTGTTTGTCCAATAGGTATGTGCGTGTGCCCATCTTGGAGTTGATGAGCATATGGATGCGTGGAGCATACCCACATGATCTCTTTTGGTCAGCAGTTGTCCTCTTGATTGTCTCTACAATCAGTGTCATCAGTTTAAACTTCTCAGGCACATCAAACATATGTAGCAAATTGATAGAGTGTCCTCTTATCATCCTGTGATCACCAGGCTTGTGCAACAGAGTGCCTCAGGATAGTATTGATAGTAGGCAGACCTGACAGGAGAAAATAGACAGAGCCAAACTTGTGATTTTCTAAAGTTGCATCTGGAATCTCCTTGTACATATGTGCCATGGAGTTGTGTCCCTTCCTTGGCTTGGCGTATACATCTGTGTCATACTCATGCTCTGCAGGGGCATTGATCAGCTTGGCCCACTCAGCAACTGTGAACTGGTACCTTCTCCTTAAGAAATCCAAACAATTCTGCCATCTAGGTAGAAATGAAGCTATTGAATAGAATTGCATGATAAGCTCATCATTCCACTTGGTCAATTTCTAACCCAAAAATGCATCAACTCCATTCATCCTGAAGTTCTCATGAACTCCAGGGAAGTGGTCTTCATTGTTTTCGATGTACTTCCAGTCAACCCACTTCATGTCACATACAATGGGCTTCTTGTCCAGGAGCATGGTCTCATAGAAGTCCAGATGTTTCTTAGTGTGGAACATGTAGTCTAAAATAGTTCTCCTTCTTGAGGCATATGGATCTGACTGTCTCCATGGTCTGCGACCTGCATCCTTCCTTATCTTCATGTTCTTAGCTGGATGTGTGTCAACGTGATCAGGGATCTTGGGCTTTAGCTTTCTGAGCACTTGGTCTCCATCTTCCTCTTCTTCTTCAACTTCAGGCATTGGGGCCTTGTTCTTCTCAGCAACAGGAATATTTCTTGTGCTTCTATTGGGGGCAGACTTGGTGGCTTGAGCAGTAGCTTTGGGGGCAGTCTTGGGCTTTGATGGAGCAGCCCCAGACTTGATGGCATCCCCCGTCAGCTTTTGAGTCTTTGATGCTGGAGCAGCATCCTCTTCTTCCTCTTCTTCCTCGTCAGATTGAATCATCATTGAGGGTTTGCCAATAACTCTGGCCATAGTTTTCTTGGCCCTTTCTTTCCTCTTCTTGCCCTCACCAGCAGCCTCTCCAACTGTTGATTTGGAGGTTTCAAGAGTTGAGGCTCTGGCTTTTGAAGTGGGCACTCTCTTGGCAGGAGCCTTCTTGTTCAAACCAGGCTTTGTTGAAGCAGTTGTGCCAAATTCCTTCTTAACAACCTTCTTCTTTGAGCTAACTTCTTCCTCAGCAGCAACATAGTCCTCATCCTCTAAGTCTGAGTTTCTCTTCTTCCTCTGCCTTATTGCTGCCTTGGGTAAGTTGCTTGGGGTGCATCTGCTACCCTCATCATAGCTATCAGAGGGACTAGTGCCCTCACTCAGGTTAACTTGCTCCTCAGACTTGTTCTGGCTATCACTCTGATTAGACATTTCTGACACTGCAAACTGAGAGCTGACCCTGTGAATATATGTAGATGAGGTAGAGTGGATGAGTATCACAAAGTGCAGAGATTTTGCAAAACAATTGAGTCAAAAAACTTAGTTTTTGTTTTCCACAAAAAGCATTTCGAAGCTACCGATTTGTTAAACTCGGGGCTGCCGAAGCAATATTGGAGTCTAAACTAGTGAGATCAGTCAGACCGAGACACAGTTCTGTAAGTCCGAGATTGCTAGGGTTTCATTGAGAGTTGAACTCGGTCACACCGATTTGTAAGTTTCGGTCAGACTGAAAGTTACAAGTGCAATGGCCTAAGCCAAATCGGTGAGACTGATTTCTACAACTCGGCCAGTCCGAGATGAGTTCGGCGGAAACCTAACCCTAAATTTTTGAATCAAAACTAATCTAAAGGGAGTTTTTACTGGATAGGATAATCTCATACGTGGTAAGAATCATGATATTGACATTGTGCTAAGAATCGGAGGAAAATATTGCACAAAGGAACGAACTCATACCCTAACTTGGCGATGAGCTCACTACGGCAACAACAGCGGTGAAGATTCCCGTTGACGGCGGCGGAGACCAGCGGCAGGAGGTCGCTGGTGATGAGGAGATGACCCGGAGACCCGAGTCGGCAGAGCAGGACTGCCGCGGGCGAAGAGGTTTTGGAGGAATTTCCAAAATTTGGCCCGTGGGTATTTATATCCTAACCCTGTCGGTGTGACCGAGTGGAACAACTCGGTAGCACTGAGATGTAGAATCGCAAGCGGTTACTACAACTCGGTGTGACCGAACGGTTCTAATTGGTTGCGCTGAGATTGAAAACCTAGATCAACTCAATGAACTTGGTATGACCGAAAGGGATGAATCAGTCAGACCAAAATACATAGAGAGGTTTTGGAAGTTTAAGTTTATGACGAATCAGTGACTCCGAGTGCTCCTCACCCAGAGGGTTCGAATCTGACTTGATCAAACTTTGTGATGTAGCGTGAATACAGTTTGAGACGAGGAAAGCATAGATAGCTAGAGGAAGTTCTTAGGCATTCTTGTCCATCCATTTGGCAAAATAAAAAAGACTAAACAATCAAAACAACAAATGGATGTCCTTAAATGGGAAAAATATGCAATCAACATGCTCACACAACAAAATGGAAAATGAAATATGTGGCAAAGCATGCACACATACTCTAGCATCTATCAAGAAATTGGCGATTACTAGGTCATCTATATATGAGTATATTGACTGAGGAGACAAATGAGAACATTTGATCGTAGGTCATACTCATCGTTTAAATGCAAGTGGGGTTACCACTTTTACATAAAGCATTGTTGTGTTCACATCATTTAGAGTTGCCTTAGTTCAATTCTTATAGTAAAGCTCTCCCTAGATGTGATATCCCCCCTAAGAGGGATGAACTAACCTTGGGTTTTGTCGATGATGACTTCATGTAGATGTTGAAGATGTGGATGCTCAATGTTGATGTAGATCATTTGGAGCAATCCATTGGAGTGTATTGTACTTTCAATACCTACATGGGTTAGTCCCACAAGAAACAAACAAGGATATCCATAGACATAGATTTAAGTATGCACAAGATGATGTCCATGAAAGCATTAGGTTACCTTGTCCCTTGTCTTACCAACAAGAGGGTTTGTGACTCCTTGAACTAGCGCAACATGTGGAAGTTGTTTGCACTTGTTCTCGCCAAAATGATATGAGTGAAGTATGTTGGCAAGTCACCCTCAAGAACTCTCTAGTTCTTCTTCTTAGGGATCCACATCAACTTGATGGGAATCCTTGGAGTTGTAGTCATACTTGATGAAGTAGAACTTGATGTAGTCTTGGGAACCCACTTGACCAAGTCCTTGGGAGCTTCTTTAAATGCATGAATCTCCTCTTGAAGCTTGTCCTTGCCTTTTTGCTTGTGGTCTTGTGGTGGAAGATCATCTTGAGCTTGTGTTCCTTTGGAGGAAGTAGGATCATACTTCTCTTGTTGAGGAACAAACTTCGTCTTGGGGTAATGATCTTCTTGCCACTCAACTCCATTGGCATTGAACTTTTGTTCAAAACCAAAACCTTGATTCTTTCAGTGCCTTCCTTGCTTGCATACAATTTCCTCAAATTGCTTACTTCCGGCAGGCTCTTGTAAACACCTTTCTCTATAATTCCCTTAAATAAGCTATTTTCCTGCTCAAGTGTAACTTGGCTAAGAGAATCATTAGTGGAATCAAGAGAACTATTAGAAGCAACAATATTGGATTTAATATGATTATTGTTACTACTAGATGAAGAATCTTTCTTACTCTTGTTGCTAGATTTTACTTGTGGCATGTAAGTAGACAAGAGTAAAGGCTTGGCAATGTAAGAAGAACTTTTCTTACGAAGATCATCATTGATTGCTTTTAAGAACCATGCTCTTGCTCTTGGTTGAGCTTTTCAAAGCGTAGCTTCTCATGAGTCTTTAAAAGCTCTTGATGATCTTCTAAGGTAGTTTAATGAGCTAACTTAAGAGTGTTTAGTTCTTTAGTTAGATTCTCAATCACCTTCTTATCATAGTCACTCGGTTTATCTTGATTAGCATGATTAATGGCAAGTTCATCATAGTTTTCATCACTAGAGTTGTCAACAAGTAAATCATCATCACCTAGCAAATCATCTTCGTCACTATTGAAATCAACATACTCAGGGTATGATACCATTGGGCCTTTAGCCATGAAGCATCTTCCAATTCCTTCATTTGGTGAGTCAAATATGTCATAGGAGTTGGTTGACACAAGTGATAGACCGGCAACACCTTCATCTTGAGTATATTCGGAGTCGGAGTGATAACTTCTCTCGGAGTGGTGGTCAGAGTCGCAGCCAGATACCCACTCACCAACATGAGCTTGATGTCTTCGTTTTGTGTAGCTCCTTGATGACTTGTCCTTCCTTTCTGAATCCTTGCTTCTGCGAGAAGTTATTCATTCATAACGATCATCTCTACTCCTTCTCTCTCTTGGAGGTGATTCTTCTCTTCTACTTCTTCTTTTAGGTGAGTCTTCTCTTCTTTTGTAGGGATCCGTACACTCATTGGAGTAGTGTCCGGGTCTTCCACAATTGTAGCAATTACGCTCATGACTGGAAGATCTTTTGTCATTGTAGGACCTTGACTTGGAACTTATTTCTTTGTTTCTACTCTTGTAGAACTTGTTGAAGTTCTTCACCATTAGGCTCAATTCCTCATTGAAGACTTGTTTCTCACTTGATGATGTAGGAGCATCACATGAGGCTTTGTAAGCACCACTAGACTTGCTGTGAAGCTCTTCTTTATCCTTGAGTGACATCTCATGAGCAACAATTCTACCAATGACTTATGTTGGCTTGAGATATTTGTAATTGGGCATCATTTGGATCAATGTGCACACGGTGTCCTATTTTCCATCCAAGGATCTTAGGATCTTCTTGATGATGAATCTGTCGGTCATCACTTCACTTCCTAAGCCGGCAATCTCATTTGTGATGAGAGCAAGCCTAGAGTACATTTCTGCGACACCTTAACCATCCTTCATTTTGAACTTGTCAAGCTTACTTTGAAGCACATCCAATTTGGATTCCTTGACGGAGTCGGTTCCTTCGTGCTTATCAATCAAAGTATCCCAAATTTCCTTTGCATTCTCAAGACGGTTGATTTTGTTGAATTCTTCGGGGCACAATCCGTTGAAGAGGATATCGCAAGCTTGAGCATTGTATTGCAGCATCTTCAATTATTCTACGGTAGCTTCACGATTTGGTTCTCTCCCATCGAAGAATTCACCTTGCAAGCCAACGATAGCCCAAATGGCGGGGTTATGTCCAAGAATATGCATTTTCATCTTATGCTTCCAACTAGCAAAATTAGTACCATCAAAGTAAGGACCTCTATGGTGGTAATTTCCCTCGCTAGACACCATACTCTCCTAGGTTGTGAAACCAAGGCTATGATCACCAAAGCT
Source organism: Triticum urartu (assembly GCF_003073215.2). Classification (NCBI taxonomy): domain Eukaryota; kingdom Viridiplantae; phylum Streptophyta; class Magnoliopsida; order Poales; family Poaceae; genus Triticum; species Triticum urartu. Next base: position 20,126 of record NW_024119607.1, read on the forward strand.
ACGGAAATCAAGGCAAATAGAGACCAATAGCTCTAATACCACTTGTAGGATCAAAAGTATGTCTAGAGGGGGTGATTAGACTACTTGACCAAATAAAAATCTAGCCTTTTCCCAATATTAAGTCTTGGCAGATTTTAGCAACTTATCACAAGTCAAGCAATCAACCTACACATGCAATTCTAAGAGTATAGCAGGGGAATGTAAATCATTGAATATGAAGGTAAAGGGGAGGAGTTTGGAGGGAGCAAATACAATGTTGACACGGATATTTTTGGTGTGGTTCTGATAGGTGGTGCTATCGTAAATCCACGTTGATGGAGACTTCAACCCATGAAGGGTAACGGCTGCGCGAGTCCACGGAGGGCTCCATCCACGAAGGGTCCACGAAGAAGCAACCTTGTCTATCCCATCATGGCCATCACCCACGAAGGACTTGCCTCACTTGGGTAGATCTTAACGAAGTAGGCGATCTCCCCGCCCTTACAAACTCCTTGGTTCAACTCCAAAATCTTGACGGAGGCTCCCAAGTGACACCTAACCAACCTAGGATACACCACTCTCCAAATGGTAATAGATGGTGTGTTGATGATGAACTCCTTGCTCTTGTGCTTCAAACGATAGTCTCCCCAACACTCAACTCTCTCTCACAGATTTGGATATGGTGGAAAGATGATTTGAGTGGAAAGCAACTTGGGGAAGGCTAGAGATCAAGATTCTTGTGGTTTGATTGGAATATCTTGGTCTCAACACATGATTAGGTGGTTCTCTCTCAGAAAATGAATGCTGGAAGTGTAGTCCCGTTCGGATGGCTCTCTCCTCGAATGGAGGAAGGGTGGAGGGGTATATATAGCCTCCACATAAAATCTAACTGTTACACACAATTTACCAAACTTGGTGGGACCGAATAGTGAAACTCGGTCAGACCGATTTAGTTCAAAATGTGAAAGTTAGGCTTTTCGGTGGGACCAACATGTCAACTCAGTGGGACCGATTTCATTAGGGTTAGGACATAAAGTAATCTCGGTGAGACCGATCACATGAACTAGGTGAGACCGATTTCTGTAAAAGGAAAATAGAGTGTTGGTCAGGCAAACTCGGTGGGACCGGTCGCTCATTTTGGTGGGACCGAATCCTTACGAAAAGGAAACACAGAGTTTTCATTGCAAACTCGGTGGGACCAATCGCTCATCTCGGTTGGACCGAAACGTTACAAAGGGAAATAGAGAGTTTGCAATCCCATCTCGGTGAGACCGAGATCCCTATCGGTGAAACCGAACTGATTATAGTTTCTGGCTATGGCTATGCAAATGAACTCAGTGGCGCCGGATAGATCAATTCAGCGGGGCCGAGTTTGACTTTTGGTTTGGGACATATGTGGATATGAGAAAGTGGTTGAGGGCTTTTGGAGCATATCACTAAGCATTTTGAGCAAGCAAGCCATTAAGCAACACCTCATCCCCTTTTAATAGTATTGGCTTTTCCTATGGACCCAATGTGATCTTGGATCACTAAAAAAAATGTAGAGTCTTTAGCTTGAGCCAATATGTGTCCCTAGCATTTTGGGGGGTCCACATCTCTAGTCCATGCCATGCCAATCATTGAACTTTCTAAAAAAGATTATCTTGAATGGATATTAGTTCAATGAGCTATATGTTGCTAATAATTACCAAAACCACCCAGGGATTAATTGCACTTCCAATTTTTTATACAATAAACAAGAATTTCTGGAGGCAAGACCTGCCGGAGAGGGGCACCTGGATGGGCACAACCCACCAGGGCGCGCCCCCCTCTCTTGGCGTGCCCAGGTGGGTTGTCCCCACCTGGTGGCCCCGCAGACCCTGAAACCGACACTATAAAATCCTATTTTTCCAGAAAAAATCTGAGAGAGAAAGAATTATCACGATCCACGAGACGGATCCGCCATCACCTCCTGTTCTTCATCGGGAGGCCAGATATCGAGTCCGTTTGGGGCTCCGGGGAGGGGCATCTTCGTTCTTCATCATCACCAACCGTTCTCCATCGCCAATTCCATGATGCTCCCCACCGGGAGTGAGTAATTTCTTCGTAGGCTCGTTGGTCGGTGAGGAGTTGGATGAGATTCATCATGTAACCGAGTTAGTTTTGTTAGGGCTTGATCCCTAGTATGCACTATGTTCTAAGATTTATCTTGCTATGACTTTACCATGCTTGATGCTTGTCACTTTGGGCCCGGGTGCCATGATTTCAGATCTGAACCGTTTATATTATCACCATTATATCCATGTTCTAGATCCGATCTTGCAAGTTATAGTCACCTACTACGTGTTATGATCCGGCAACCCTGGAGTGACAATAGTCGGGACCACTCCCTGGGATGACCGTAGTTTGAGGAGTTCATGTATTCACCGTGTGTTAATGCTTTGTTCCGGTTCCCTATGAAAAGGAGGCCTTAATATCCCTTAGTTTCCAATAGGACCCCCGCTGCCACGGGAGGGTAGGACAAAAGATGTCATGCAAGTTCTTTCCATAAGGACGTACGACTATTTACAGAATACATGCCTACATTATATTGATGAACTGGATCTAGTGCCGTATCGCCCTAGATTATAACGGTCTCATGATGAATATCATCAACAAGTCACCGATCCAATGGCTATGAATTTATCCTATATTGTTCTTGCTAAGTTACTACTGCTATCGTTACTGTTGCACTTGTTACAAACTATTGCTATCACTGTTACTGTTACCATTTCTGCTGCTACTATTATCAAAACTATCATACTACTTTTCTACTGATCACTTTGCTGCAGATAATTAATCTCCATGTGTGGTTGAATTGACAACTCAGCTGCTAATACCTTCAAATATTCTTTGGCTCCTCTTGTGTTGAATCTATAAATTTGGGTTGAATACTCTACTCTCAAAAACTGTTGCGATCCCCTGTACTTGTGGGTTATCAAGACCTTTTTCTGGCGCCGTTGCCGGGGAGCATAGCTATATTTGTTGAGTCACTTGGGATTATTATCAATTTTTCACTATGAAGAATCTGAAGGGTACTAATACGAAGATTTTTCCCTCAAAGACGAGGGGAGGTCAGGAACTGCCATCCAGTTCTGCTTTAGATTCACCTTCTGTTATAAGTAAACTTGCAACACCAGCACATGCTTCTAATTCTGATATGTCGCAAACTATTGATGATGCTACTTCTGCTATGGATAATGTGTATGATGATGCTAGTACCTTGCTTGATAATGATGATGTGCCACTTAGTGAATTTCTTGATAAACAAATTGCTAGAGTAATACAACATGATGTTGTTGAATCTGATGATGAGCTTGAAACTGAAACTCTTGAAACACCTGCTAGAACTAGCCTTCCTAGATATGAATTGCCTAAGGTATCGGAAGGTTATGTTATGAATGAGGAGACAACTAGAGATATTCTTGCTTGTAGGGATAGAGATGATCTAGAGAAATTATTATGCAAGTATAAAGAAAAATATCTGAATGCTAGAATGAAATGTGATCCTAAGTTTGCTACTTCACCTATCTTTGTTGATGATAAGGATTATGAATTCTCTGTCGACCCAGAGTTAATTACTTTGGTTGAATCTGATCCTTTCCATGGTTATGAAACTGTTGTGGCACATCTAAAGAAGTTGAATGACATAGCCACCCTTTTTACTCATGATGAGAAAACTCACTATTACTATATTCTTAAATTATTTCCTTTCTCATTAAAGGGTGATGCTAAAGCTTGGTACAATACTCTTGCTCCTGGTTGTCTGCGTAGTCCCCAGGATATGATTTATTACTTCTCTGAAAAATATTTCCCTGCTCATAAGAAACAAGCTGCTTTACAGGAAATATTTAACTTCGTGCAAATTGAAGAAGAGAGTCTCCCACAAGCTTGGGGGAGGCTTTTCCAATTACTTAATGCTTTGCCTGATAATCCTCTTAAGAAAAATGAAATACTTGATATCTTCTATAATGGACTAACCGATGCTTCTAGGGATTTCCTAGATAGTTGTGTTGGTTGTGTTTTCAGGGAATGAACTGTTGGACAAGGTGAAGAATTATTGAATAATATATTGAAAAATTATGATGATTGACTCTTCCTGAACAGCCGGCTAAAACCACTCCGAAGAAGAGGGGTATATTATATCTCAGCCCTGAAGATATGCAAGAGGCAAAGAAATTTATGAAGGAAAAGGGTATTAAAGCCAAGGATGTTAAAAATTTACCTCCTATTGAAGAATTACATGGGCTTAATACACCACCACTATCTAAGGTGGTAGAGGTAAATTCTATTATGAAGTTCAATGATAATGACAATCCTCACAATATGCATCCTAGTCAATACCTTTATGAGTTTGAAAACTATATTAGAGAACAAGATCACTTCAATGCAAATGTTTTGAAACAATTGAAATACAATTCTGATATGATTGCTCGCTTGAGTGACTTGTTATTTAGAATCTCAAATGATGTTAGAGGTGTTGGAAAGCATGCTTCTATGGTTCAAACTCAGTTAGAACAAGTTGCTAAATCTCAAAGAGAGTTGCTTGATGAAATGAATAATAATATACTTGACTTTGATGTTAGAGTTGCAACTAGAGGAGGTAAAATGACTCAGGAACCACTTTATCCTGAGGGACACCCAAAAAGAATTGAACAAGACTCACAAAGCGCTAATACTAGTGCACCTAGTTCTTCTAAAAAGAAAAAGAGGAAGAAAAATGATAGGACTATGCATGCTCCTAGTGACCTGAAATAGAGAAACCTCGTAATAATGGTAATGAAACTTCTATCTTTGATGCTGAAACTTAGTATGGTAATGAACATTCACCTAGTGATAATGAAAAAGATAATGATGATGTTCATGAATTCTCTCAACCAAATAATAAACAACCAGACAATGATGTTGAGATAGAACCACCTATTGATCTTGATAAACCACAACCCAAGAATAAAAGGTATGATAAAAGAGACTTTGTGGCTAGAAAACACGGTAAAGAAAGAGAACCATGGGTTCAAAAACCTATGCCTTTTCCAGCTAAGTCAACTAAAAAGGAAGATGATGAAGAATTTGAACGCTTTGCTGAAATGATGAGGCCAGTCTTTTTGCGTACTCGCTTGACTGATATTTTGAAAATGACTCCTTATGCAATGTACATGAAAGACATCGTCACCAAGAAGAGAAAAATACCGGAAACTGAAATCTCCACCATGCTTGCTAATTATACTTTTAAAGATGGAGTACCTAAACAAACTTGGAGATTTGGGAATACCAACTATACCTTCCTCACCAAAAAGAATTATGTGAAAACTGCTTTATGAGATTTAGGAGCTGCTGTTAGTGTTATGCCTTTCTCTTTATATAAAAGATTTGATTTGAATAAAATCACACCTACCGAAATATCTTTGCAAATGGCCAACAAATCAACTGTCATACCTATCGGTATCTGTGAGGATGTGCCCGTTGTTGTTGCTGATGTTACTATTTTGACTGACTTTGTTATACTTGAGATGCCCGAGGACGACAACATGTCGATTATCCTTGGTAGGCCCTTCTTGAATACCGCAGGGGCTGTTATTGATTGCAATAAAAGTAAGGTCACTTTTCATATCAATGGTAATGAGCATACAGTGCACTTTCCGAATAAACAATTCCAATTGAATGGTATTAATGTTATTGAAAAATCTCCGACAATCACTATTGGAAGTTTCCAAATACCTCTACCTACTGCCAAATAGAAATATGAAATGATTATTGTTGGGGACATTCATATCCCCATTTAGGTAACTTAGTGATTTACGTAAGTTCTTCGGTTTCATGCTAATTGGAAGTGGTTGTTAATAAGACTTGATCAACCTTATTAATGGATCATTTTTGAGCGGTATGAAGTTGATGAATTTAGTAAGCACTACCTTTTGTCCCTACTTTTTGTTTTATATTTTTATTAGTTAAATAAAATAAAATGCCATGTTTTGTCTGTTTTCTGAATTTCCCGTGCAATAAAAAAAATGACCCAAAAATAAAAGTTCTCGGAATGCCCTGAAAATTTAATACGATTTTTTCCTGAATATTTCTGAATTTCTGGCACAAATAATATCAGAGGGAAGTGCACCAGGTGGGCACAACCCACCTGAGCGCGCGAGAACCCCCAAGCACGCCCTGGTGGGTTGTGGGACCCATGTGGGCCCCCTCACTTATCTCTTCATGCCACTTCATCACTTACCTCCAGAAAAAATTCCCCATAGCTCTCTCTCTCTCTTGTGTTCTTGCTCTCAAGCCCGTAGATTTCAATCTCTTTGCTCGAAGCTCCATTTCCGAAACTTTTTCGGGGGATTCTTGCTTGGTATGTGACTCCACCGTTTGTCCAATTAGTTTTTGTTTTAGTGGTTTATATTTTGAATAATTAGCTACTCTTGGTGCTGATGTAGATGAGCTTGCATGTTGAATTATTAGAGTTCTAAGTAGTTTGAATGATTGCTATGGCCTCTATGTATCCCTATGAGTAGTTGCTATCAATTTTGCGAAGTTTTGTTGACAAAATTTTGTGTACTAAAAATTTCAGATTTTTGTTTCATAGGAAAACCATGAATATCTTTAGGAAGTTTCGCTCCAAGAAGAACTCCAAGGGTGTTATTGGGGAGTCTTCTGACAGTGATCTCCATCCTTAGAGGTTGGCAGTAGTATGGTCGTGCGAATGGCCGCACACACCATTCATGGGAGAGGCTGGAATCCTTCAGGAGTTCACAGAATATGATGTTGATGCCGGCCTCACCGACTTCATCGCACCTGAATGTGAACAGTAGCATCTCCTCACAAACACGTTTGTTCAAAGTTTTAATTTCTTTCCTAGGAATAATCCTCCTAAGTGCAGTTTAATTTATATGTTGAAACCCGTCAGATACCACTTACTGAATTTTGTAACATATGCATGATCCCTTCTGATGGGAGCTTAGTTGAGACTAGGCCGACAGAGTTTGAGGCCTTTTATCGTACCTTGACAGTGGGAGATGAGACAGGGGTGTCTGCTATCACTGCCGCTGGCTTGCATTTTCTTACTGTTCACTACTTTGCTCTTTTCATTGCAAAATGCCTGCTTGCTTGAGAGAAGGTGGGTGCGCTCAGCTCACCAGACCTTGCTGTTTTGCGTCATGCATTAGAGGGCGACAACACTTATAGCTTGGGAGATATTGTGGCACGTTGCCTCCACATTAATAAGTCCAAGGGTAAAATACATGGTGGGATTTTCGCTACTCATTTGGCAGCTCACTTCAATGTTGAGATACGCCTTCATGATTACCCTTTGACCAAGGTTTACCTACACCGCGCAGCCATGGAACACCACCATTTTATTGCACGAGATTACCTTGACATCCCTATTCCTTATAACTTGGTTTTTAGCATTGAAACTCGTGATATTATTCCATTGCCTGCTCCTACTTTGTTTGATCCTGTTGCCAGGGGCGGACATAGGATTATGCTTGCAGACATCATCGTCTACAGAAACGATCAGGCTGCTGCAGAGGAGGAGGAAGAGCCTCAGCGATGGGATCAGTGGATGCTCGCTCCTCGGTATCACAACTACTACCCAGGCTTCTGACCGATTACCAAGTTAGGCCAAAATCCTAAGCTTGGGGGAGTACGCGTTTCTCACCGACATTACATTCATGTCCACTTATTCCATCTGTCGGTGTTCACACTTTTTCATTGTATCATCCATGCTTAATTTTATTTTCTTGTTTTCTTCTTGTGTGTTTGAAAAAACAAAAAAAAATCAGTTGTAGTTAGTTTAATTTCTATGCATGCTTAGTGTAATACTAAAAAGAAAACCCAAAAATATTTCCTTGTCCTTCTTTTACTTGTTGGGAGCTTTCTCGTGTAAATAGTTCTTCTCGTTTTTGCTTTTACCTTTTATTTGCTTGTTCAAGAAAACCAAAAAACTCCAAAAATATTTCAGTGTGTTTCTCTGAATTTCTTTTATTCTTATTCAAGTTGTACCGAGGAAAAGACCACGATGAAAATGTGGAGTGGCTCTCATATGAATAACTGTTGAACTAATAAAGAGCCCACTTTACCTTGTCTTCTCCTGTTGAATAAAATGTTTTGCGGATTCCAGCTAAGTCCATGGCACTCTTGCACTATTATTATTTTCATATCATTCGGTCGTGCAAGTGAAAGGCAATAATGGCGATATTCGATGAACTGGCCGTGGCAGAGAGAACAGGTATGAACTCGACTTGTTCTGTTCGTGTAAATATGTTTAACCAAGTATCCATGATTCAGCCCATTATGATTAAACATGTTTGCAATGACAATTAGAGATTATAGTTTCTCATGTCATGCATAAGTAGCTAGGAGTGGATAATGATTTATCTTGAATATCAACATTGCATTAAAATGATTGTGATGTAGTATGATGATATGGTATCCTCCTCTGAATGTTCGAGTGGCTTGACTTGGCACATGTTCATGCATGTAGTTGAATCAAAACCAACATAACCTCTATGATATTTATGTTCATGGTGATCATATCCTACTCATGCTAGTGTCCAATGTTACTTAGGCATAATGCATGTTTATGACCATTGTTGCTCTCTAGCTGGCCGCTTCTCAATCTAATTGCTAGCCTTCACCTGTACTAAGTGGGAATTCTACTTGTACATCAAAAACCTTGAAGCCAAAGTTGTTCCAGATGAGTCCACCATACCTACCTATATGTGGTATTACCCTGTCGTCCTAATTAAATTTGCATGTGCCACCTCTAAAAACTTCTAAAAATATCCTTTTGTGTGCCTGGATCGTTCATGGAGTGATAGGAGGTGGTCGGTATCTTCCATGCTAAGCGGGTTATTCTCCGGTCGAGTGTTTATTCACTCGCCATCACACGAGAAAAAGGGCGGTAATAGGGATTCCCAGTCCCGAAGTCAAAAATTCAAATAATTAAACAAAACTCCCCCGGCACTATTGATGGTTTGGACGACACCCGTTGTTTCGGACAAGCCATGGAGTGTGATTGTTGGTGGAGGGGAGTAAACCTTTACTTCTATCTCTTGGGAACCACCAATAGCATGCTTAGCATGGAAGATATTGATAACCGATGGTCCTGAAGTAAATGAAAAGGGTGCATGTCTCAAAATATCATTTACCTCTGTTTTAAAAACTTGAGCTCTGGCACCTCTGCAAATCACTGCTTCCCTCTGCGAAGGGACTATCTATTTACTTTTATGTTGTGTCATCACCTTCTAAAATATGCGCTAGAACCTGAGAGCACTGTTGTCATGACTTATGCATTATGTGTAGCTAATGTTGGGTGCATCATGACTGGATCTTATCTACCATGAATTACAATGTTTAGTCGTTGCTTGGACTTCGGAGGTGCTCTGCATTTATGTTTTGCGGTCTCATAAAGGGCTAGCGAGATACCGCTATTTTCATATTATATCATTGTTGTTTTGACAATGTGTTTCCGTTTGAGATACCTTATTATTGCTCGCTAGTTGATTATGTCATTGATATGAGTTAATATAATCTTTAAGAGTTATTGTCGGCATGGTTAGTTATAATGTTGGCTGAAAACCTGGGTGTTGTTTAAGCTTATTTATGCAAGCAAGAGCAAAAGAGTTCGTAAAAGTTTTTATTTTTCACTTTCAGTTTATCAACTAAATTGCTTGAGGACAAGCAAAGGTTTAAGCTTTGGGGAGTTGATACGTCTCCAATGTATCTACTTTTCCTAACGCTTTTCCTCTTGTTTTGGACTCTAGTTTGCATGATTTGAACGAAACTATCCCCAGACCGATGCTATTTTCAGCAAAACTACCATGGTGTTGTTTTTGTGCAGAAATAAAAGTCCTCGGAATGGAACGAAACTTTGCGAGGAATTTTTATTCAATAAACAAGAATTTCTGGAGCCAAGACCTACCGGAGAGGGGCACCTGGGTGGGCACAACCCACCAGGGCGCGCCCCCCTCTCCTGGCGCGCCCAGGTGGGTTGTCCCCACCTGGTGGCCCCACAGACCCTGAAACCGATGCTATAAAATCCTGTTTTTCCAGAAAAAATCTAAGAGAGAAAGAATTATCGCGATCCACGAGACAGAGCCGCTGTCACCTCATGTTCTTCATCGGGAGGCCAGATCTGTAGTCCGTTTGGGACTCCGAAGAGGGGGACCTTCGTTCTTCGTTGTCAGATGTGGGGTTCCGGCTATCCTTAAGGTTCAAACACTGGGGTGTGTGCCAAGTCTTTCCCTTCTACCAATATACGCTCTAGCTCGCTAGGATCTTGCGGAAGAACTCAACGAACTCGCAACACAGAAAGACACAGGGTTTATGCTGGTTCGGGCCACCGTTGTGGTGTAATACCCTACTCTAGTGTGGTGGTGGCGGATTGCCTCTTGGGCTGATGATGAACAGTACAAGGGAAGAACTGCCTCCTGAGGTTGAGGTGTTCTTGCGCGTATGAACTGGTAGTGCGGGGATTCGATCTTCTCTCCCTCTCCATTTGATCGGCCCTCCTTTTTCCTCTACTATGGTGGCTAGTCCTATTTATAGAGGCCCTGGTCCTCTTCCCAAATATCGAGCGGGAAGGGAGCCAACAATGGCGGGCAAATTTGAAGGGGGATAGCTAGTACAAGCTATCCTGACAAAAGGTAGTCTGCGCCTGCACAAAATTTCTGGTGGGGACGCCGTCTTGGGCTCCACGATGACCTCCGTCTTCCAGTCCTCCTAGTCTTGGTCTTGTTGCACCGAAATGGCAACCTTTGCCTGAGGCCTCAGTACTCCGCGGCTACGCTTGCCCCCTTTGCACCAAAGAGGAAACAAGGACGCTGCGCCTGCCTGGCACCCGCCTGGTGTCGATCGTCATGGCTTACGTCACGAGAGCCTCGTGAGGTTCGCCTTGCCTTGATATCTCCGCTCCTCGTGAGCCTGCCTGACCAGGCCACTCCTGAGGAGGTCTTGACGGTGTCCGCCTCGTGAGGCTTGGCCCCTCGCGAGGGTCTTGGGTGCCTTGTTGGTGAAGGTGGGTCGTACGACCTGCTGGCCCCGCCACGCCATGGGCCGCAGGCAGGCAAGTCTGGGGACCCCCATTCCTAGAACGCCAACAGTAGCCCCCGGGCCCAAGGTGCGCGCGGGCTTGGCTTCGCGGTGAAGCCAAGGGTCAAGTTCGGAGCACCGCGGGCCCCCAAAGCCTGCGGCCTTGGTTGACGCGTGGCGGTTGATTGGACGTGGGCGCCTCCGCTTCCCCATGCTGCCTTGGCGACTGCACGTCTTGACAAGTCCCTGCGACATGGAAGGGAATCCATTATTACCTGCGATCATGGGAGGTGGCGGTTGGCCTTCTTCCGCTACAAATGGAGAGGGGGGGCGGAGCCCCCATCGCCCATCTCCTCCCCGCTTGCTTGCTTCTTCTTCCTCCTTGCTCGACTGCTTGCATCTAATGGCGCCTATGAGAAGGTTCTCCGACGAAGAGAAGGGGAAAACCCCCGAGATGTCCCGGAGCTCCTCCCGCCGAAGAAGAGGTCGATCCATCACCGTGACAAAGCGGCGATGCAAGTGGTGGTGAGGCCTAGGTGCGAGCGCCCTCCTTCGGGGTATCCGCTACCCCTCTACGCCCAAGCAGAGGGCTCGGGAGGACGAAGCGATGAGCAACGCCGCCTGTGCCACATCCGGGGTCGCCGCGCCTCAGCAACGCGTGGCGTCCACGCCGCGGACTCCTCGTGCAAGTTGGTGATGTGGGCGCCGATGCCTCCGAGCTCCTGGATCTGCTTCCCGCGGTTCTTCTCCGACGTGATGCCACCGAGGGGGCCTCTCGAGCTCTGGCTGCAGCACGCCGACCGCAGCGCCCCGGCAACCGGAGCAGAGATCGAAGCGGTCCCCACCGGCAAGATCTTCATGACCAGCGGCTGGGGGAGATCGCTCGGATCTGTCGTGCGAGGGGCGCCCTCGCGATCCACTTCGAGTACGACGGCCTCCACGCTCTTCTTCAAGGTCTTCGACGCTGAGGGCCGTCGCTTGGAGTACTGCTCCGGAGGAGAGCGCAAGGCTGATGCGCGCTTCGCTCACGTCCACTCCAGCAGCAGCAGCCCTTGGGAGTCCAGCAGTTCTCCGGAGCTCTACGAGACTCCGGAGACGAGCAACGACAGCTACGTCCCCCCGAGCTCTCGCCGTGCTTGGAGCAGGGCTGCGGCGTCCGGCCGCCGCTGATCTGGATAGGGTTGGCGCCGGCCTCCCATGGCCCACTGTTGATGATGGTGTCCGCCACGGAAGGATGTAGATAGGATCCCCCTTAGCATCAGGTTTTGTTTCCTGCGGAGAATCATGAATTACCTCATGGGGGCATGTAAGGACCTGCAATGCCTTTGTACATATCTTCCTTGTTATGAAGATTTGATGAACGTGTGTCCCGTTAAGGCTCGGCGCCCCTTTCTTTCCTTGCGATAGCTTGTTGCTCTACGTTGACGGGTCCCGGTCCCAAGGCGGCTACAGCCGTCGCTGCTATGCCAGGTCGCGATGCCGTGGTCAAGGCCAGGAGGTGTGTGGCCCGAGGTCCAGTAAGAGCCCCTGAGGCGCGATGCTCAGGAGGTCTCCCTTAGCGCCCAAGCGACCATGGTAAGGAAAGAAAGGAAGATGACTTGGCCGCAACGGGGGTTGCGGCATGGTGTGAGCGACCACTAGGCCCAAATATTTAGCCGATCCGAGGGTGAGACTTATCTTGCTGACTTCGCGGTGATTCCTGATGTTGTGCTAGGGCTGCGCGCCAACTTACGTGACATAGCTAGGTCGGTCCGTACAAGTTTTCCTTATCCCGTGCTCTTCTTAGTGCTCTACGTCCTCAGGTCCCGGCCCTCGAGCGAGCTCAGCCGCCACTGGTATGCCAGGTCGCGATGCCGTGGTCAAGGCCAGGGGGTGAGGGCTGGAGAGACAGTAAGAGCTCCTGAGTTGCGATGCTCAGGAGCCCCCCTTTTAATGCGCAAGCGAATCGCACGAGAAAAGGAGACTCGTGGTGCCGCCTGCTATCTTTCCCACGGGGTCCCTGTGGACAGACACAAGAAGGAACATGGTTTGCCGTTACTGTCGCCTGCCTGCCGCTGGTTGGTCCGGATGAAGTGAAGGCACTGAGGGCCTGGTGAGGTGACGTGCACGGCGCATGCCGTGAGCCAGAGCTCGACCACTCAAATTTGTCGGTCGTGGCAGGGATGGACCCATGCACCAGCGTCGTGCCTGTGTAGAGGCCCCGAGGGAGGCGATGATCGAGCAGGTGATAGCGGTTGGCAGGTTAAGCATGAAGAGCAGATCGACTTGGATAAATGCAGGAAGATACATGCCACTGGGTCTGGCCCGAGCGGCATGGGGATGATGCAGCCCGAGGAGCGCCCCCAGCAAGGTAAGCTAAAGACATAAGCAAAAGGGATACATGCCACAGGGATGGACCCATGTGGCCTGGGAATAATGCAGCCTGAGGGGCGCTCCTAGCTTAAATGAACTTGCAAGATGTCACCTGGTCCTGTAGATGAAGTAGAGTGGATGCAGCTGAAGCTACACATTGATGGAATGGCTCCTCAAGAGCCACCGGGACCCCGAGCCTCGGGAGGCTCTGGGAGCTCGTGAGGTTCCCTGAGGACCATCCTCATCTCCTCCGGAAAGGCGTGGAACCTAGCCTCCTGAGCCGTCAGGACTTGCCTCACGTTGTGCTGATAGACCATGCCACGCTCGGCAAGCCGAAGGGCATGCGAACGTAGCTGTGTGGTGGTCCCTCACAGCGGCCCGCACGCGATGGTCAGAAGCGTTCCTGAGATGCGACCCTGTTGAGCCCTGGGATGTCGATGCAGGCGCACAGCCCGGCATCCTCGCCTGGATGAGGGGCTGCGCCTTGTGAGCGGCCGTGGCCGCGCATGACCCTTGCTTCTTGCAGTTCTTCGGTGGTCTTGGTGATGAACTCCTGAGCGGTGGGCACTCCTTGCCCTGTGCTCTCCTGAGGAAAGTGTGCCGTGAGGCACGCCTCCAAGTGGTGCCCAAGTGCCTCCCTCGTAAGGTTGGCAAGGTCTAATGCTCTCCAGGAGAGAGCCCCCGAGCCCTGCCGGAGGATGGCGCCGGGCGCACTTTCCTATGTGGTGGAGGGAGGCGCCCCTGGAGCAGGCGCTGATCCTGACGAGGCTCCTGACGCGACGCCATCTTCTTGGGGTCCTGCGCGGCACGGCAGCTTCTTCTTGGGGATGGTCTCCGGAGGCCCTTCACTTCTGCTGTCAGGGTTGTCGATTGTCGCAGCTTGGAAGGCGCGCTCAAGGGAGCACACCGCACCCCTTTCTTCACATGGGACCGTGATGATTCCCCCGCTTCCTGGCATCTTGAGGACATTGTAGCCATGGTGAGTGACTGCCATAAACTTGGCCAGGGCTGGATACCCGAGGATGGCATTGTACGGCAGGAGGATGTGCATGACGTCGAAGTCGATGAGCTCGGTGCGGTAGTTCTTGCGCTCCCCGAAGGTGACAGGAAGGCGGACTTCCCCTATCGGTGTGGTGGAACTGTCGGTCACTCCTGAGAAAGGCTTGGTTGGCTAGAGCTGCTCATAGGGCACTTGGAGGTTGTCGAATGTGTCGACAGACATGACGTTGAGCCATGCGCCGCCATCGATGAGAGTCTTGGTGACTTGCACGTTGCTGATGACTGGGGAACATAGCATTGGCAGGGTGCCAGCGGTGGCTGCGCACTTGAGCTAGTCGGCCGAGTCGAAGGTGATGGCGCATTGGGACCACCTGAGCGAGCGCGTGGCCTCAAGCTTGGGGAGTGTCGCGTTCACCTCGCGAGCAAACTGTTTGAAGATGCGCTGAGAGGCTGGGGCTGAGCACCGCCCAACATGCAAGCGATCGCACGCGGCTCCTGGAATCCCCCAGCCCCCTCGTCCTGGTGGTGGTCGTCGTTCTTTCTCGGTGGCGGCAACGGGGGAAGATCGGCATTGCCCTGGGGGCGATCCTCACGAGGCGGGTCCCTCTGGGTGCCCTCGCGAGGTTGGTCCTGCTAGCGGTCCTCACGGGGCCGGTCATGCCACTCCTGGCGCGGTCCATGGTTAGCCCCGATCGTTGCGCTCGGGGCGTCGACCGAAGCATCCTTCCCGTATGGCTCTGAGCTCTTGGCAGTCACTGGTGTTGTGGGTGTTCGGGTTGTGGAAGGCACAGAACGGACGGCCGTTCTTGGACGACTCAGGCTGATCTCTGCCTCGCTTGGTATCGGGCTCCGCTGCGAGCACTACTGCCTCTTTGCGCTTCACGTCCTTGGCCTTGGCCTTCTTCTCCTCCACTCCTGCAGCTGGCAGCTCAAGGAGAGAAAGGCACCCCTCCTCAGCTCTTGCGCACTTGGTCACCAGGTTGAACAGCTCTTGAGATGTGCAAAGCTCCTTCTGGATAGCCAGTTCGTCTTTCATCTTGACGTCACGGACGCCATCTGAGAACGCGGAGATGATGGCTTCATCCGTGACCTTGGGGATCTTGAGGCGGGTGTTGTTGAAGCGCTGGATGTACTTCTGGAGGGTCTCTCCTAGATGTTGCTTGATGCGGCGTAGATCGCCCGTGGCCGGTGGGCAGTCGCGAGTGCCCTGGAAGTTGGCGACGAAGCGGTCGTGCATCTCGTCCCAGGAGGAGATCGAGCCGTGCTGTAGGTTCAGGAGCCAGGAGCGGGCCCAGTCCTTGAGAGCCATGGGAAACCAGTTCGCCATGACTTTTTCGTCGCCGTTAGCCGCTTCGCTGCTCACCTCATAGAGCTACAGGAACTCTACGGGGTCGGCGCTGCCGTCGTATCGAGGAGGTAGATCTGGCTTGAACTTGCCTGGCCAGGCGATGCTACACAGCTCGGGGGTGAAGTCACGACAGCCAGCCGTGGTCGCCGGGGCCCGCTTCTGAGGCGGAGCTTGGTCTTGGTGAGGTCCGCGATGAGCCACTACAGGCGGCACGCGGTCTTGACGAGGTGTCGCGGGGAGCGCCGGTGCAGCTTCTTGCGGCCGCGGGATTTCTTGGCAGCTTCTTTCTTCACACGCGGGCGCTTGGTGCGGTGGATCACACCACGGAGGCGCGCGCCTTGGTTCCAAGGCAGGGTCTTGGGGACGAGGCGGTGGAGGCATGCCAT
>NW_024119608.1:0-10551 GCF_003073215.2 Triticum urartu
AAGATTACATCGAATAGATCTCCACAAGAGAGGGGGAGAACATTGTATTGAGATCCAAAAAGAGAGAAGAAGCCATCTAGCTAATAACTATGGACCCGAAGATCTGAGGTAAACTACTCACACTTCATCGGAGAGGCCTTGGAGATGATGTAGAGGCCCTCTGTGATCGATGCCCCTTCCGGCGGAGCTCCGGAACAGGCCCCAAGATGGGATCTCGCGGGTACAGAAAGTTGCGGTGGTGGAATTAGGTTTTTGGCTCTGTATCTGGTAGTTTGGGGGTACGTAGGTATATATAGGAGGAAGAAGTACGTCGGTGGAGCAATGAGGGGCCCACGAGGGTGGAGAGCGCGCCTGGGGGGAGGGGTAGGCGCGCCCCCTACCTCGTGCCCTCCTGGTTGATTGCTTTACGTAGGGTCCAAGTCATCTGGATCACGTTCTTTCCGAAAATCACGTTCCCGAAGGTTTCATTCCGTTTGGACTCCGTTTGATATTCTTTTTCTGCGAAACTCTGAAATAGGCAAAAGCGAGCAATTCTGGGCTGGGCCTCCGGTTAGTAGGTTAGTCCTAAAAGTAATATAAAAGTGTATAATAAAGCCCAATAATGTCCAAAACAGAATATAATATAGCATGAAGCAATCAAAAATTATAGATACGTTGGAGACGTATCACGTAGCCACTGAAATATTTCAGTAACGCACTTTCAGTAGAGAGATGTAGACATTGAAATATTTCAGTAGTGCCCTGTCAGTGATCTTGCATCAAAATATTTAGGGCTTCCTAATGATTCAAGAAAAAAACTAGACATAAGCAGTGAAATAATTTTAGTAGGGATGTTGGCTTACTCATGTTGTCGTGTTGTACAACCTTTTGCTTCACTTCCTGTAAGTGCTTCTTGCATGTGCTATGGCCTACATGCTGTTTACTCTCATCACAGCAGTGATTTTTCATCTTGCAAAGGTCTTATTAATTCAACATTGACTTCTATGAACTTTGTATTCAAATTTGTATCCTCCTACAGTTGTTGTGACAGATTTCCTTGGCATCTTCAAATTACCGTACTATCATTTTTCCAATACCAACTGTATTCAATCTAAATTTTTTAGTTACTTATATGCTACAAGTGGAATCATGGATAGGTTGCTGAAGATGCTGCGCCTCACAATAAAAGTCCCTTGCTCAATCTCAACATCAGAAGTTGTTTTGCATTTCTAGTTGTCTCAGTATTTCATGTGATGTATTTGAATACCAGAAGTTGTTATGCATTAGAAGTTCACTCAGATAATCGTAGTACCTGCAATCTGTGATTTGTGTTATCTGTTTTGTATGTGTGGGATCAAAATCTAATACGGTTCTGATTCCTGTTTTCATGGCCTTGATGCTAAGTTAAGTACATGCTAGTCAGAGTGATCAGAGGGAAGGGTGGCGCTGGTGGGAAATATTTTAGGGTTTTATCATCGTGATAACCCTAGAAAAATAATAAAACGTCGAAAATCAATGGAACTAGTCATGGATGCTTCTCATGTTGGTACAAGGGTGTAGAAAGAATATAGGTCCATTTGAAGCATGTCGATAAAAAACCGTCCTTCCACATGGACCCTTACCTCCTACCCGAACGGCCGCCGGTGAAGGAGGTGAATTTTTGGCCATGTTAAGAATGACACCAAATTTTTCCTTGTTGTGGGCATGGCCACCCCAGTGGATCGACAACGTGCGCTTGTCGCATCACCCCCGAGAAGTATTTTAAGCACTTAATCGTACTAGAAAATCCATACAAATCCATACAAGAATGATACAAAGAAGTAGAATTTTTTTGGGTCCATTTACATCATGTCCGGCAAGTTTGTTTGTATGTGTTCTCCGTGTGTGTGAATGACATGTGGGATCCACATGTAAAAACCACGTAGGCAAAAAAGAGGGAACTAAACTGCACGACGGAATTTCGAACCAAGGGCATTAGTATGTGATCGTGAGGGTGTTACCGCTAAGCTGATGATGCATTTTGATACAAATTACGTGCCCTCAGATTTAAGAAATTCATTTACCATATCTATCATGTGTAACCACTGCTGGTGTCCACGTGTCAGCAGTTTGAAGGGCGGCGCGGGGCAGACCGCACGCGAGGTGCACGGTGCAGGGCAAACCCCACGCGTCCTCATTGTGGAAGGCCCTGGTAGGTGAGACAAATCACCCCCCTCAACCCCTCGGTAACTCCAAGAGGCATCCGCATTCATTTTCTTCCACAAATCGGGTAGAAAACCCTCGTCCTCTCCCACTCCAGCCATACCACCTCGTCCTCTCCCAAACCCTCCTCCCTTCCTCACCACTCCACTCCTCTCCTCCCTTCCAACACGTCCCTCGTCCTCTCGTCGACCGCCGATGAAGCGCAGCCGTGAAGATGCGGCGGACGAGCCGGAGGCAACCATCGGTGGAGAGCAGTCTGCTGCCGTGGCTGCCGCAGCGGTTGCAGCGACTGAGTCCGCCGTAGCGGCCACGGGGCGGTGCAACAACTGTTGTGCCTCCTCCCGCTGTCATCCCAGCCGGCGAGCTACCCGACGGCGAGCCTGTGCAAGAGAAGGTCGATGAAGATCTGGACGAGCAGAAGGCGAGGCTGAAGCGCGAGCTCTATGACAAAATCGAGGAGTTCTACGTGGGGAATGACGTGGAGGAGATAGAGTTCGAGATGGTTGTGGATCCCAGGAAGGGCAGCGACTTCGACGAGGACGTCATCGACGAGCTATCTGAGGTACTAATCTGATTTTATCATATTTATATTTCCTGTAAGTACTCTGTTTTTTCATGGCATTGGGGTTTTTCTTGTTAATTACATGAGCATCAATTTCATATGGGCATGCTAGTTGAAAGGGTCTAGCTTAGATTTTCTTGCATAATGAATGGTGGTTTCTGAATCTGAATCATTTTCTTCACGTATTGATGAGGTATTTCTACTCATGCACTGGCCCACCCAGAATGTTTGCGTACATGTAGGATTGTAGGGATCTAGCATATATTTTCGGGTTAATTATCCTTTTGCCCTTAGTGGTGTCCATCTGCTCAGTTTTGCCCTCAGATGCAAATTGTGCTCAGTTTTTCCCCTAGTCCGTGCGCACCGACTCGTTCTGTGAACTTTGGCGTCTTCGTCAGGTCAACGTTTTGACTCGACCCTTACAGGTGGGACCAGGCGGCAGAGGCGGCCAATTTTATTCAGACCGTTGCACGCGTGGCTTGCGGGGCCCAGCAGAGAGCCGTTGAGCATAGAGCCGTTGCGGGTGTGCTATATAAGCGGGGACAGCGGCAGTGACCACGGCGACAGAGAGCACGGCGCTGACCACGGCGAGAGAGCGAGAGCACGACGGCGGTGGGAAGCTAGCTGTGGAGGGTGCGACGGTGGGAAGCTAGCTGTGGAGGGCGCGGCGGCGTTGAGATCCCGTTCGGCTCCGAGCTTCATGTCTTTCGCAAGCTCCCGCGCCACCTCGCGGATGCAGAGCCAGGCGCATGTGGATATGCCTGTCCTCGTCTGTCCGCGGTGCCGGGCGAGCGTTGATCGGAGGGTTTCTCACACACCGAGGAACCAGAATCGTCCGTTCTACGTGTGCAGCGAGAATGGGGTAAGAATCGGGGCAATTGCACCATTTTCGTGGTCGGGATCTTTGACCAATCGGTTGATCTGTTCCGTGTTCATGCAGGTGACATGCTTCTTTGTTTGGGTCGATGCTCTGGCCAAGACTCTGATAAATGAACTGCAAGAAGAGCATGAAGAATGGTTGTGCATGCTGCCCCAAACCGCAGTGGCCGCAGCACGAGCTCCGGAAGAAGAGATGGAGGGCGAAGCACACACTGACAGAGAGTTAGCTGTTGAGCTTAGGATGTTTAAGAAGAAGGTTAGGAAACTTGAAGATCAAGCACTACCAATACCCATTTGCAAATACTTTTGGGCATTTGTAGGTATGGTAATCGCACTGGTTGTAATGTTGAAAATGTATGGAAAGGCATGAATTATGGAGGAATTTGCAATCTTGAAATTGTATGAGAAATTCACCTAGTTTAAATGTTGGTCAAAGTTGTTTAAATGTTGAGAAAAAGAGAAGAAGTGACCAACATTTAAATATGTTGAAAAAAAGGAGAAGAAATGAGGAATTCAGAAACTTTTGATCAATGAAATGCAGCTAATGAATTATTCCAGAGCCAAACAATTAAGGATAGAATTTTTTTGGAGCTGTTAAATATTTAATAGCACTTTAAGTAATCCAATTCAAATTCAAATACACCGTGATTTAAATCAAAGACCAAAATGTCATGGAAAATGTGCCTCAGCTCTGGTAGATGTTTACACCTAGTGCCAAAATAAATGAACATTTTTTAAGGGCATTACATTGAGTAAAAACTAATTTGTCTAAAAAAATGAAGGGTGGAAAATGCACAAAAAATTGGAGCGGCTGGGACTCGAACCCAAGATCGCGTGGGTTTGTGGTGTTTAGGGCTGCGCTGGTAACCGCTAGGACAGATGGCAAGAGTTTGACATGGATAGGGAAGGAATGTATACATAGTGAGACTGTGAAATTTGTCAAAAAAAATAGTGAGACCGTGAATGTTTGCACACGCGTGAGAGTGGTTTTCCTTTGTTGTGCACTAAATTCTGGAGGGTTGGAAGGTTGAAAATGTATGTTTGCACTGCCCCGTGGTTTTGGTTAGAGTGGCACTTGGTTTAGTGTTAGAGTGGCACTTGGTTTAGGATTTAAACGGAATAAATTTGCATGTTAGTTCATGAATTATTTTTTTGAATAAAACGGAGGGCTTCTCACCCCTCCGATTTTCATTAATGAAAACCACAAGTTCTCGAGCTTCATGACTTGGTTTAGGGAAGAAATTATATGCTTGGGCACGAACATTTTTTAACACACATAATAAACCCTAATAAATAACTTAGATAAGAAGCAACACAAGTACCATTACAATAAGGGTTCAAAGTTCCATTACAATAACTTAGATAAGCGGCCAAAGTTCACGGACACATGACGAAACATGACACGACACGACACGACATAGAAAAGCAACAAATAAAAAACGAAACAGTCTTCATCTTGATCTCCTCCTTCCACTTTTGGCCGCGCGCGCCCCTTCAACACCGTCTTCATCTTCACACCTCCTCCTCGTCGTCGTAGGGAAGGGAGTGCATCCCGGCTGGAGTGGGGAAGATGTTCTCGTAGCTGGTGTAGATGTTGTAGACGGTGAAGAAGATGGCCTCGCAGCCGCACCAAAAGACTTGGCCGAGGAGCTCGCGCACGTCAAACGGGTTGGTGAAGGTGACCGTGAGCAGTAGGAGGATGCCGCCGCGGTCACAAACCTCGCTGAGGGTGAACATCCTCGGCGAGCCCCGTGGGAGGTGGGCATAGCCGGCTCTGAGGAAGGCGCGGGTGAGTTCGACGGAACCCCTCCACCTTGAAAAAGCCCACACGCGGAGCTCCCTCTCCACGAGCACGCCCGGTGGGTAGCGCAGCTCCGGCACGACAGGCGGACAACTGAAGATCGGCTCGTTGAACTGCATGGTCTCGCTTGGGGAGGGCTCGGTCGATTGGGTGTTTGAAGTTGGAGAGAATGGATCGGATCTGGCTTATGGGTGGGAGAGGAAGATAGGAACCCCATTTATAGGCCTGTGGGTGGGAGAGGAAGAGAGAAAGGATGAGAATGGTGCGTGTGTGAATCCGAACGCGTGTGTGTATCCGTTACGCTTTGCACTCTTAAACTTTTGCACAAAAACGATGCAGGCATGGGGCGCGTGCGTGCATTTGAATCACTGCATAGCTCTTTGACCGGACAGTGCACCCGACTCGTTGAACCACCTAGCTGGCCTCGCTAGCCTAGCGCGCCTAGCACGCCTCGCTCGCCTCGCTCGCATGCATGCACATCGCAGCCTCCCGCGCATGCAAACCCACGTCGCAGCCTATGCACGTCGCCGCCTCCCATGCATGCACGCAAGGCCTGGAAAGGCTGAGACGGGCTATTTACTGCGGTCTCAGGCCCAGACAATGAGACGGCCCAACGGTCCATCTAGCGCGCCCGATATTTGTTAAAAAAAAGAATCTCCCAGCCAATCAGATTGCATCTCGTGGATCGCCCCCCTCCTCCCCGCAGATTCCTTCTAGAAGTGTTAGATCGACGGCCCTTGTTCAGCGCTAGGGTTAGATGAACGGTCCTGGTTCAGCGCTAGGGTTAGCGGGGTTTGGGAGGGGTTTGGAGCAGTCAAAGCTATATTTGACCAGATTTCAAATGAGCATAATAAATTAAATAAAAATTAGAAAAATAAAAAACCTGCGCACATAGTCTTGTTATGTCATATACTAACGATTTAAGTTGATAAACAAGGTTTACATACATTTAAACGATAAGTTCATGTGTATTGTATGATATCTCGAGTATCTCAAACTCTTTTGTATGAAGTGAAGAGAAGTGTTTTGGGGAAATAAACATGAAAATTTCAAAAAACTCACCACAGTTTCATTTTAGAGTGACTAAGAAGGATCTAGGCTTAGTTTTTCATTTTGATGTTTTACACTTGTTTAAATCTTGGTCAAAGTTAAGTTTGACCAGAATTCAAATGAGCAAAACAAATTTAAAAAAAATCAAAAAATGGAAAAACCAGCGCACATAGTCCATATATATAGAATATATGTTTAGGAAAGTTATTTGGCTGATTTAGACAAGGTCGAAAAAAACCTTGCTTAGAAATGAGGCCGTTTACCCTACCTTTGGACCCCTCATTTTAGCACATTTTTCATGAAAATTTCAAAAACCTCACCACATCTTCATTTTGGATTGACTAAGAAGGATCCAGGCTTAGTTCTTCATTTTGATGTTTTAGACTTGTTTAAATCTTGGTCAAAGTTAGGTTGGACCAGAATTCAAATGAGCAAAACAAAATTCAAAAAAATCAAAAAAAGGAAAAACCATGTGCTCATTCAAACATCATCCAACAGATTTAAACATCATGTCAGACATAGTTCTAACATAGGTCCAACATCATCCAACAGAAATACAACATTATTCATAATGCTTCATAATTATTCACATATAGCGTTCGGGCTTCTGTCTGTTCCTTGAGCTTCTTGCCATCACTTTGCTCCTTGTGCACCTTGTGCTCATTGCTTCTTCTCTTCTCCTCTTGGTTGTTGGTACCTTGTGTGTCTTCTTCAAACCTATCATAGAGCTGTGCAAAACATAAAGGGTAATGAGATCATGTCAAGTGACCCATAAATGTACAGTAGTATTTGACCCTTGCAAGATTTACATACCTAGCAGAACTCAGAACAACAGAAGGTTGGTCACCATTTGGAGCCTCACTTGGATCATCATTTGGAGCCTCACTTGGATCATCATTTGGAGCCTCACTTGGATCACCATGATCATCATTTGGAGCCTCACTTGGATCACCATGATCATGATTTGGAGCCTCACTTGGATCACCATGATCACTATTTGGAGCCTCACTTGGATCACCATGATCACTATTTGGAGCCTCACTTGGATCACCATGATCACTATTTGGAGCCTCACTTGGATCATCATCAAAATCATGCGGCTGTTGACCATCATCATTTCGAACCTCGTCAAAATCCTCATCTGATGCAACCGGCTGTTGTCCATCATTTTCATCATCTGTTGAGGCAACCGGCTGCTGACCAACATTTTCATCGAAGCCTTCATCGAAACTCTCTCCGAACGCTGGATCTACTGTGTTATCACAATACTTACCAAAATGACCAGACCCACCACATCTTGTGCACTTACACTTCCTCACTCCAAGTCCAGCTCCTTCGCTGCGAGGTCTGATTTGACTCTTCCTTGGTCTACCTACTGCTCTCTTCATAACTGGAGCGCAAAGCTTGAATCCAGGGTCCACCATGTCCCATTGTTGTTTTCCCTCCATAGCAGGCAAGGCATAAGCATATGTGGCTTTGAACCTTGCAACAGAGTAGTAATCATGCACATACTGTTGAATGTTCCCTGCTGGACCTGGGAGAGAAGTGATGAAAAACAAGGCATGAATGCATGGCAACCCAGTTATCTGCCATTGCCTACAACTGCAAGTTCTAGCTTCTAAATCCACTGGATATCACCATTCCCTCTTCTCCTTATCCAAATATGATATCTCTGCTGTGGTACCCGAGCAAAGAGTCATGTTCATTTCCAAGCTTGTTGTTTTCTGCATCAGTTCATTCATCACGGCAGGGATGATAATGTGGCCCATGAATTTTGCCTCGGCTATTCCTGCACGATAATGAAATTTCTGCATGTATTCTATTCTTATCCTGTCCAGCAAATCCACCACATAATGACCCTTTAGTTTCCGGATCGTTGAGTTGAAAGACTCTGCTAGATTATTGTGCACATAGTCAACTTTGCTTAGTTCACTGAATTGGCTTCTGGCCCATAACTTGGAGTGGTGTGTTTCCAAGTATTCTTTCACTTTGGGATTCATGTATAACTGCCTCAAGTGGTAGTTGTGCTTCTTCACACTGCAAATCAAAGCTGTTGGCCATAAATTGTCGGTATACACCTTTCCTTTGAATTTCTTCATGAAATTTGCAGCAAGGTGACGCATGCATTCCCTATGCTCTACTCCAGGGAACACATTGTCCACGGCCACTTCTAAACCTTTGCAGGCATCTGTTTGAATGACCAACCCATTGGGATGTGCAATAGCCCGGCGGAGATTATGCAAAAACCAAGTCCAGCTCTCCTCAAACTCTGTCTCCAGCACACTGTAGGCAACTGGAAATACAAAACCGTGTGCATCAACTGCACAAGCTGCTACTAACTGTCCTTTAAACCTCCCTGTGAGAAAAGTGGCATCAATAGCCAAATAAGGCCTGCAACCTGCCAAAAAACCCCGGCGACAAGCCTCAAAGCAGACAAAAACCCTCCTAAAGCATTCCTTGGTCTTTATCACTCCCCTGAATGTGTACTCCACGGTGTGGTGATCAATATCTACAATACTACCTGGGCTTGTCCTCTCCACTTCACCTTTGAATGAATACAACAATTGAAAACTTTCCTGGCAGTTACCATAAATAGAATCCATAGCATGTTGTTTACCATTGAACAACCTCATGTATGGTAAATCTATCTTGAATTTATCTTTGATGTTCTTCTGCAATTCCTTTGGACCCACTTGCTGGTTTTCTTTCACCCACTTCTTTACTTCTTCTGCCACCCATCTTGACTTGGCTCTACTAATTGTATCCTTCCTAAGGGTTGATTCCTGGCATGTGTGCTTAAAAGGGTTCACTTTGACCTGAACATTAGTGCTATTTCGCATTTTAGATGCGAGCAGCCTCCATGGACAACCCTCAGTCGGACAGTGCACTCTGTAACGTACTTGATCGCTCTTGTCAACTTTGAAAGTACGTTCTACCTTGATGCAGTATGTCACAACTGCATTTCTACACTCATTCATGGATGCAAAAATTGTACCTTCTTCCAAATGAGGGTTCAAAGGGTCCCATTCAAAAGTTGCAAGGTCTTCGTCCTCACCCACCGCGTCTTCATCCACACGGACTGCATTGTGAGCCTCATCTTGGTTATCAGCCCGAGGTGCCCGTCGTAAATTCCGAATAACATCAGAATATAGCTTCTCTTCATCAACCCCAGAATTGTAGTCATCAGGCTCCACTTTCAAGGGGGACCCTCCTGCTGTTGCCCACACTTGTCGAGCCACCACGTCGTCGTGCACCAACTGAACTGTTCTGGCTAGAGATGCCATTACGACGACTTGGTTCTCCCCGAGATGTTGCACCCGTCATCCTAGGTCCAAATGCCTGCTCAAGCACATCAACTTGCAGCCTCACATGAAAATTATCTTTCTCTTTATGCCTAACAAACATGGTAGCTAGCTCTTCATCATTACTAACTGTCACCCATTTCTTTTCCCCATCATAGTATTTGTATACCACTTCATCAAGCAAACCCCAAGGATATTGGCTACAAATTACCTCCCCAAATTGTCTGAAACTCCAATTACTAGCCATTGGCAACCGATAATCAAAACCTCCTTGGTATTTCTTCTGATCCTTTGCCTCGAACGTGTACCGGTCCCTTCTAATGTGCATCAAGAAAGAAAACCGCAAATCCATCCTAACCGGCGAAAAATAGAGACGCAATCAGCACACTAATTGGGCAAACCTACTCGAATCGAGTGTTCAAATGCACAACTAAGCTCAATCTAAACAGGAGGCGAGACTTACCCCTCGAAAAACCCAGTCGTGGACGCGGCGGATCTCCGACCCGATGCCTGCCTCGCCAAATACTCCGGGGTCGCCGCTGCTCTCCATTTCGCCCTAGGGTTCTTCCTCCTAGTTCAAATAGCTCCAGCATCCCCCCACCTTTGAGCGCTCTGGCCGGGCGCACGGAAGGAGGCCGCGCCGCGGGTCGAGCAGGTGGCGGGTGCCCCACCCGTGGCGTTGCAGGAAGGGGGCGGGCGTTGCAGGTAGCCGTGGAGCGTAGGTGCAGAAAGGTAGCGGTGGAGTAGGCGTGCAGCTGGTGGCGGGGGAGGTGGTG